>NC_056631.2:19581551-19889051 GCF_002870075.4 Lactuca sativa
GTCTGCCTCTTCATGCTTTAACCAACTCAATCAACGGTTTATTATTTACATTTTGTTTTTCATTAATTTTGTATTGACATCTGTTATTTTAGACCATTCATTCATCTGTCCTTTGCTAAAGGACAAAAATGGTTACATCCACCGATAAACCACAGAAGAATATGATAACTCATAGCCTCATATGTGTATGTATGGTGATGCACATGGGATGATGGGGAGTACTTTGCACCCCAAAATCGTAAACTCATTAACACTATTATTTTTAGTTAATCATACTTAACAAAACACTTAGGTATAATTAGCAGTTAGTTAATGAGATTGATGGGATTAGAGATTCTTTGTACTTGGGTACGTTTTAATCGTGTATTTAAGGTTAAGAGGAAGCTTCCTTTGCACCTATATAGGTTTTTGGGACACCGACATAACCAATATTAAGCTATATATGCTCTTTGAATCTAGCTGCTTTCATTTTTGTTATTACAGATTTTGAGCAATGCATATAGCGAGGCACGTAGTGTGACTAATTATAGTAATTACTGAATATATATTTACAGATAAACAATAAAGATTTATTTTGTAAATTTTTATAGATATACATATTACTGTTATTTTATTTATTTATTTATATATACCAACTCAGCATGGGAGTTTGTGCCTTTGAATCTTAAAAATTACAAAGGAATACGGGAAATATTTATAATCGAATAACGTGTGAAACTCTGTCTTCACCCTCATTCCAAAGTCTTAATTTCTTTTATTTTATTTTCCCCCTATTTAATAGTATAAATTATTTTGGAAGTTTGTAATTTTATTTTTATTTTTTTAAAACATATTTTATATTAATTATTCGGGTAATAAAGCACCCGTGAACAGCCGTACCTCACCAGTCACGACTCGTACTTGCACATTAATGTTTTCAAATACGTACCAATCAAATTTTGGCTTTTTTCCATTTCTATATCAAGAAATTATGTGATCTAAAGTCAATAAACTCTCGCTATTAATGAGTCATTCGTACTCACGTACGTTCTCGTAATCACCTCTTCGTGTGGCTTAACAGGTAGACCGGGTAAACGCATCCCAAAACATGATCCGAATTCGAATCATGGAGTTTCAAAATAGGGTTGACTACGAGTTTGAATTGGGACGTAGTTGTAGTTATAGATTGGGTTGTTAGCTCATAGCGATCAAGCCCATTCCCCACATCTTTGCAAATCCGGGAAGCCGGATCCAGTAGCCGAACCCATTTATAAAAGAGAAAAACATAAATTTGACTAATCCTTGAAAGCACTTTCCAAAATTTAAGGAAAAATATAGCATTTTATAGAAATAATCATCAATTTCTCATGGTATTACAAAAATGACAAAAATTCTACGAAAACATTAAAACAATATCGCTTTTGTTATTTCGCAGGGGTCCTAAGGTCCTAGGAAATTAAGGAACCCTAATTTTCGATGTATAAAAATCTTAAATTTATTATTCAAATTTTATTTCTTGAAAAAAATCAAAACACTTATATAGAAGCCCCAGTCACAAACACAACTCTGCGTTTAAAGTTGTTCATACTTTCGGGTACTGGTTCAGATTGTACTTAAGTTCATACTTTCAAGTATTAATTCACAATGCAATCATTGTGTTTAGTTTTATTTTAGTATTGATTCTTAGTTGTAACGCAGTGTGACAAACACTATTATAAAATCGACATACGACCATACTTTTTTTCGAAACAACTCTACCACACTTTTGATTATTCCAGTGGCTAAAACTCGCTAATAAAATTTTAGCCTAGGTTTAGCTAAACTATGTGTGTGCATTGTATAGTGTTTTAAAATCTTTAGAACGATTTATGATAAAAAGAAAAAATATGACATTTATTAGCCACTGTCGAAAAGTGTGGTCAAATGTTACAACTGCCATTGTATTTGTTTGATTTTTGGAATAAGTTTATGATTGTTTTTATATGAGACTATAGATACACATATCCTTATATTGTCACTTGAAGCAATTTTTTTATGTGTCTAAATCATAGAGTTAAATTAACGGCATAAATATGATGTGGCAAGAAGGTAATACATATTGTCATATAAATTATTTTGTGTGGCCAAAGGGTAGTTTTTATTAACCACTTAGTAAAAGAAACAAAAGTAGTAAGTATAAGTATTTTATGGTGACGGTTTAAGTTTATATGTGTATATAAAAGTAGGGATGAGAATTTGGCCCGAAAACCCGAACCGAACCGAAAACCGAACCGAATTAGACTCGAATAAGCAATTTGATTCGGTTTTCGGGTATCTATATAAGGTTTATTCGGTTTTCGGGTTATTCGGTCCGGGTTACCCGAATAAGGGCTTATTCGGTCCAAAAGGACCGAACCGAATATGAAAATTCACATTTTTTTCCCTTGCACGATTGCTTATTCGGTCTTGTGTTCTATCGATCGTTACCCAAAATACCCATGCAATACACCATAAAAAATCAACGAAATTGATATTCGATCATCCGGTAGCGTATTACACCAAATCAACGACATTACTCTTTGATCGATTGAGGTTTTTCTCATCCTTGCGAGTTGCATCTGCTGCCCTTGTGAGTTGCGATAACCTTGAATCTTTGATCGGTCATCACTAGTTCAAAGTTCAAAGTCCATTAACGATAAGAAAAAAAATCAGCCCTTGCGTTTGGAAAAAAATCGTCTCCTCATCGTCGTTTTCTAGTTTCTATTGTGATCAAACTTCATTCAAGTCATGGAAAATTGGGTTCCAAATCAAGAAACTCAAGTAAGTATTTGTATCTTAATCTACTACTCAATCTTTCAATGTGTTATTTGTAAATGTAATTTGGGTTATTTGGGTTATTCGGGTTATTTGGCTCCTTAATCATATTGTACATGTTATTTGGGTTATTACCCGAACCGAACCGAATCCGCATTGCTTATTTGGTTCGGTTTTCGGTTCATACAATTACCCTTATTCGGTTTTCGGTTTATTCGGGTTTGGTTCGGTTCGGTTCCGACCCGAATAACATCCCTATATAAAAGTAAACAATGACCATCACTAGAAACGGTAGGTGCTGGTCCTCATACATCACAAAATACAAGATCTAAAATATGAGAACTCTTGTAAAAAGACGGTGATAAATGTAATTTAGATGATTTTCTAATTGAGCACGAGTCACAAACAAAAGAAGAACATTTATTTGACAAAGGTAAATTGTATCTAGATAACATAGATTGTAAAAGTTGAATATGTGGGTGTCCTAGTCGTTGATGTCAAATCTGGGACGAAGCACGAACAGCAGAAAACGCAACTTTTGGAAGAGATTGGAGTTGAGGTAGACAAATGGAGTAAAGCCCACCATTACTTGGACCCGTGATGAGGGTATTGTGAGTAGCTGAGTCCTTAATAGCAAAAAAAAAGAGTGAAACTCAAAATAAACATGATTATCAAGGCATAATTTTTGGATAGAAAGAAGGTTGCGTTTAATATCAGGGACATGAAGTATGATTTAGAGCAAATGATTTAGTTGGTGAGTAAAGTTTGGAAGAGTCAATGTGAAGAATGGGTAAACCCTTACCATTGCCAACGTAGAGATTATCTTCGCCATAGTAAGGCTCATTTATGTCGAGGCCATGCAAATCACGTGTGACATGATGACTGGATCATGTGTTAGTTAGCCAGGAGGTGGATGCTTGTGAGCGGTGATCTGCATAGTTAGTCAATAGTGGTGGTCTTCAAAAAGTAGCGGGGTCACCGTTTGGATATTGAGAAGGAACATGTCCTATTCTACACCTGTTATATGTACCATAAACAATGTTTTGATTAGAAGCCCAAGAAAACTAACCACGGTTACCTCCACCCTTGTTCGTGTTGTTGAAGTCTCTTTGGGTACGGTTGTAGTTTCCCCGTCCACGTTGATTGAATTGCCCTCAACCACGATTGTTTCCAGCCTTGTTTGTGTAAAAAGGCTTGAGGAGATGAAGTCTTTGTTGGCTGAAATTGTAGACCAAGTTGTGATAACAAATGTTTTAGGTTTTGCAACTGATTTGTGACGACTGTTGAGGAGGGTGCAGTGGTGGTGTTATGGCTTGTAGTAGCAGTCGTGAGAGCTTAGACATGTGAGATTTCAGGCACCGATTTACATATCATGTAGTCATGATCTGAGAGAAGGTCATTCAATTCAGAGAAGGCTGTGGGAATTTGGCGAGCAAGGATGGTTGATTTTAAACCATTGTATTCTTCCCTAAAACCAGAGATCACAAGCGTAACTGGGTCTTTTTCTTTCATAGGTTCACAATATTAGCTAAAGCATCGGCATATCCTTGAGCTCTGTTTAGGTAGGCAGGGGAGGTCTCATCACCTTTCATCTCTAGTTTGAGAAGTTGGGTTTTGAGGGTATACTCCCTGGAAGAAGTATGTGGTGCATAGGCTCGTTCAAGGAACAGCCAAAGTTCACGTGAGGTAGTCCCCCGTACATGCTGGAAAGAAGATTCAGAAATTGTAGATAGTAAAAGCATACATACATAAGCATCGTTAGCTATCCAGATTGCATAGCTAGGGTTTGCAACAACAAAAGAATTTTCTTTCTCATAAGTTGTAGTTGCTTTTGGACATAGAATGGTGCCATCAACATAGCCGAACATATTATTTGTGGTCAAGAAATGTTGGATCATGGTTTTCCAGTAACCATAGTTGGTTGGTGATAATGCAAAACCAAATTTGTGAGAGTTATGTGCAGTATTTTCTGTTGTAGAGAAAGCTTTGAGTGGTTCCATGGAGAAAGAAGTGATTGGCAGAAGCAGGGACCAAAAAAAACATTGTTCACGAATGCGCTGTTCACGTGGTTACTGTTTCGAATGTACTGTTCATGCGCCCACTGTTCACATCATCTTCTGTCTCTTGATCAACGACGTGCCGACGTCTTAAAAAAAAGTCTTTGTTTGACTCCTAGGATGCGACAAAATTAGGGTTGTATTTGGGAGCTCTGATACCAAGATAAACTTGGTAAAAGATATTGTATATCATTATTCACATGTGTATACATGATATGTATATATAGTAGACACGTTTACACTTTAGACCCTATATTATTATTATCGTCTAATAAGTAGTTTATGGTTACAATTAAATTGTTTATGTGTGTCAATAAACAATACTAATGATAAAGAAAACATATGACTATAACTAACTTAAGGTCGCGGTTTAAGAGAAAAAACTTTGAACTATAAGTATCTTATAGTGACAGTTTAAGTTTTTATGTGTGTCTAGCTATAAACGATGGTTATGTCAAAACAAAAAACATATGCTTGTTAGTAGTTGACAGTCACGCTTTAATTGTTTATGTGTGTCAAAAAATAAACAATATTAATGATAAAATAAAAAACATGTGACTATAAGAAATTTATGGTCATGGTTTAAGAAATAAAACAAATGATTAAAAGTATTTTATGGTCATAGTTTAAGGGAAAAAAACCTTGGACTATAAGTGTTTTATGGTGACGATTTAAGTTTTATGTGTCTAAAAATAAACACTGATCATGTTAAAACAAAAAAAAAAAAAAAAAAAAAAAAAAAAAAAAAAAGATGATCACTAGTAGTTAATGGTCATTATTGGGCTAATGTCATAAAAACCCTCAAGTTTTCAGGGTTTTGTCGGTTTGCCCAAAGTTGAAGTTTATGTTCGTTTTTACCCTAACATTTTCCAAAAAATGTTCGGTTTTACCCTTTTACCTGTGATAACAAATTACCATTATATTAACTTCACAAAAAAAAACCTTAAGTTTACAGTTTTTTTACGTTTTTACTCTTAAGTTTATAATTTTTTTTTTACACTTTTACCCTATGTATTTTTTTTCATATTATACGTATTCAAGCAGAAAAATCATATGAATATGTATATTATGAAAAAAAAATATATTTAGGGTAAAAGTGTAAAAAAAAAAAATTATAAACTTAAGGGTAAAAACGTAAAAAAAAAAGGTAAACTTAAGGGTTTTTTTGTGAATTTAATATAATGGTAACTGAAAAACCTGTTATCACCAGTAAAAGGGTAAAACCGAACATTTTTTCGAAAATGTTTGGGTAAAAACGGACATAAATTTCAACTTTGGGCAAAACTGACAAAACCCTGAAAACTTGATGGTTTTTATGACATTAACCCGTCACTATTTAATTGCTTATGTGTGTCAAAAAGTAAACATATAAGTTAAGAGGAGAGGATGTTTGGTGGCTTGAAAAAAGTGGGGGTGGTGTTGAACTATGATCTTCTGATCTTCAAATAAGTGTCGATCCCCGCAAATGCATCACCATTGACCGCCTGGGCAGATGTGTTGAGCAAAGAGAAAGAGAGTGGGGGCAGATGTGTTGAGCAAAGAGAAAGAGAGTAGGGGTAGAGGATTTGGGATCTGGTCAGAAACTGTGAGGTTGAAGGAAAAGAGTAAGTCGCCGATAATGACTACTAGTCTTCTTACGGAAAATGAAAACCTAGTGTGAGTTTTTGTATAACTAGGGGTTAAACCCTCACACGTGTCGTACTAGATCTTAAAAGTAGGGATGAGTATTGGTCTTGACTAGGACTGAACCGGACCTAGAAGCGAGGAACCGATTTAGTGGGAAAGGGAGAGTTGGGAACTAGACTGAATATGTCAGTTCCAGTTTGATTCTACAAGTAAGTGTGCTCTTTAGGAATGTGTTTGGTTCCAGACCCATCAAGAATCAAACCAAGAAACGAAGAGCCGAGATTCGATTAGTGGGAAATTGAGAACCAAGAACCAGACCAAATTCCCTGGTTTCGGTTTTTTTTCCTATGGGGCACTTTTGCATATCAAGTGAAACACTCGGTTCTTAATATGACACTTTATCACTACTAAGAAACTGGTTTTTACCAATAAAAAAACAAAATTTACATTAAGGTTTTATACAATATATAGAACAATACTTTACATATTTGTATAAAATAGAAGAAGCTAGTAAGTGACCAAGAAAACATGCATATAAGTTGTAATCGATAGAAAACTAATGGAGCAAGCAGTAGATGAAAGAGATTGGTACTTTAACTGTAGTAACTACACTGAATATTAGTTATAACTTACTAGCCTTTGATAACAGTTCACATGAAAATTAGACACTACAATGATACATTAAACTTCAAGAAAAGTGAAACCCTTCATCAGAAATAATCGAGAAATAATCTTAATGATTAACAAATTTGAAAACCCATCGAAATCAAAAAAATTTAACACAAACCCCTAAAAACGATAATCAAAATTACCCCCAAATTGGACAGCCAAACCAAAAATAAAATGGCGGTAAACGAAATTTGACAAGATAACTACAAATGGGTCTCAACTGAAACTCACATTTAAATATTTTCTTGGTTGTCTCTTTTGGAAGGAAGAGAAAGAATACTAGAGTTGAGCTTATATAGATTGAAAGGGGGTGGATAAGAAATCAGTTGATATGAAGTGGTTTGTTGAAGAATAAGAAACCTTGAGGTAGTCAGATGATAAGGCGATATTGTTGGAACTCTATGGTTTTAGGTTTGCTCAACACGATAGATTCCATGAGTCAGTTAAGTTCTTTGTATGTATGAATTCTCAAGATTGTGTACTTAACCAATATTCATACGGTAGTGCTTAGTTCTTGTGCGGGTTTGAGGAATATGAGATTGGGTACTTAAGATATGTGCTTCTATTTGGAAATCTTCATATGAACGAAATGTTTATATGGGTGGTACTCTTATAAAGACGTATTCCAAGTGTGGAAGTGTGGATTCTACTCAAAAGGTGTTTGATGCCATGAGTTCACGTGTAGTGTCTTTGAATAGCTTTATCACATGTTACGAGCAAAATGGTCCAACTTTTGAAGCTCTTCATGTCTTCACATGGATGATGAACTTCAGGATTGAACCATATGAGGTTACTCTAGCAAGCTTGGTAAGTGCATGTGCAAGCTTAGCAAACTTGAATTTGGGACGCGAAATCCACAATCGAGTTGTAAAAGGTCTTGAGTAATATTGATCCCTATTTTTATATGAAAAGAAAAGTTTTATTGAATAAAGTAGGAGCTTTTACTACTACCTAGGATTAAAACACCAGTTACTTATGCACTATTACTTCTAATGTCATGAAACTTGGCATGAGTTAATTGCATAGTATATATATGGAGTGGAGGAATTGTTATTTTTTTAGAAGTAGCCAACCATATATAAAAAGAAAACAAAAAATCACAAGCTAGCAAGAAGCTAGAACAAGAAAATTACAATGAATTCAAAGGATTTTTAAACCAAGTAAACCTGTCTACATTACACTCTGTATTTCATTTAGCAAACCAAATAAAAGAATATTGATGAATATAGTCTACTATATCACTTTGACTAGTCTTAGCACCCGCAAAAACTTTATCATTCAAGAATCTCCAGATATACCAAATAATCGTACACGCAACCATATCCTCCAAAACTTTCTTTTTCGCAAAGATAGACACTTGATCAATCCACACAAACAAATCAATAACCGATGGGAAGTGAGGTTGAGAAATATATGACCACTTAAACATTGCGTTCCAAGTTCTTGCAGCAACCTCACATTTAAGAAAAATATGATCTAATTGTTCAACCTCTAGCTCGCATAACGGGCACATAATAGATTAAACATCCAACAGTGGCGTAGCCACATATACTCTAGGTGGGTCCTAGGACCTACCTAAGTTTTAATATTTTATAGAAATTATACTAGGACCTACCTTCTAGTATTGAAAAATATAAAGGACCTATCTAATTCTGTATGAGGAACCGCGTAACTTATTTTTCTAGATTCGCCAATGACATCCAACCCCAATTTGGAAAGGTTAAAAGAAGTTGGAATTTTGTTTCTCAACACTCTCCAAATTAAAATGTTAACCTTCTTGGGAATAAAAGAATTTCATCTTGTTTTCATACCTGAGTGTGGGAGGATAATCTCGTCGATCCATCTTCTAGTTGCATTAACCGTAAAATTGTCGTCATCTCCAATCGTCCAAATTCATTTATCACTACAATCATTCATAGTAACTTTTATTAAGCAATTAAGCAGCCCCATGTATTGAGAAGTTTCAACACCACTTCTAATTGGACGCCTCTAATTCCAATTTCAGCCCTCAGGTCTTCTATGACTAGCAATAGTACAATTTTTATCAAGTTCAAGTTGGAACAATCTAGGAAAACAATTAGCTAAGATTATTTTATCCAACCTAACACCTTTATTATGTAACAGAACATTAGATGCAACAATTCTAACCCACGGCCCAGCGCCTATTCGGTTTCCCCTTCTCTAATCAAAACCGCCATTTTCTCCATGTAAGTGTTTATAACTTGAACCCAAAGAACATTGCCTTCAATATGGAACCGTCATCGTCATTTCTGCAGTAAAGAAAAGTTAAAAGAAACCAAACTACCAATATCCAAACCCTCTTGTTTCTTGTCCGCCAAAACTTGATCCCAAGTAATCCAATGTATTTTCTGTTTATCCTTAGCACTTCCCCAAAAAAAATTGACTTCGTAAAGATTCCAAATCCTTAGCAACTTGCACACGCATTAAGAACATAGACATATAAATAATACCCAGAGATCCCGATACCGACTTCAGAAGTAAAGACCTACCCCCGATACACTTTCCAATTGGAAATCTTTTTCTTAAATTTCTTCTTTATCGAACTCCACCCAACAACTATAGACATATTTTGTCCCACTGGAAGCCTAAAATAAGTGAATGGAAATCTATCCGCTTTGCACCCATCCACTAAAGCCAAATCTTCGACTTCTTGAAAAGGAACACTTACCCCATAAAGGTTCAATTTTTTCATATTTATCTTCAACCGTGACGCTAGATAAAAGCACTGTAAAATTATAACAATATTACAGATATTGCTTCTCACCCAATCTCCAAGAAAAATAACATGAGCAGCATAAAACAAATGTAATAGTCGAAAACACCCAACTCCAACATGTACAATGCAAAAAAAGGTTAGCATCATTTCCATCTTCCATAGCAACATGAAGACCTTCCATAACAAGGATGGAGAGAAAAGGAGATAGATAATCTCTTTGACGAAGACCTCTAAACATTTGGAACTCATCATTAGAACTTCCATAATTATGTACGTTTTAAATAAAAGAAATTTGAGCATGGCAGGCAGTTGGTATCAAGATAATTAAGGATTGCTTAGCTTCAGAACCTTCCATTCCTTTCCTTGCAGCTGCAGTGATATATGAAAGTAAATAGCTAGAACAAGGGACAAAAAAAAGCAGCATGCATGCATGCACATTCTATTTTTTGGTTTTTGTGTCATGATCTCAGATACGTATACATTTTCTTTTCTTTCTTTTCTTTTCTTTTCTGTGTATCTTTGGTTTATTGGATCATTTGCATTGCATCCAATCCATATGAGTATTAGTTAGTTACGTTCTTTTAGGAAATTAATACCTATCGAGTTTCATCAATTCACACCCCACCTTGTACAATAACTCAACTCAGTATGAATTAAACAATTCTGAAACATTTGTTTTATTTTATAGATCAAAAGTCAAAACTAAGAATGTTGCTCCAATCACCGATGAGTTCAACTTTGGAAGGAACTCACTTTCCTCCATATGGTGGAAAGTGTATTTCATTTAGGAATTATTTTCCTCCCTCTAAATCCAACCAAACACATGAATTCGAGGGAATCAGAATAATTTTCCCTCGAATTTCATTCATTTCCTGTCAACCACACGCACCCTAAGTAATTTAATTTTTTTACTCCAATTCTAGCAAATATACTAATTAGTACAATGCAACAGAAAAAGAGGGCATCATACACATCGGTAAGAAAGCCATTTTTATATGGAAATGGAAATATGGAATAGAAGATCTAAATCAACTAAATCTGATTGATACGAAATTGATTCATCAATATTATTTGGGTCGGGTTCAGCCCGTTTGTAATATTTAAAATTTAAAGAAGTGGAACTTAAACTCTATTAATAACTTTGCTTCTACTGTACCTACTACCTACCATGAAACAAACTTGCAATTTAATCGACATATCTCGATATTTTATGTCCAATTTGTATTTTTTAGTTGAATTTGGTCTCACACTCACAACTCACAAATCACAATGGATAATCAATGCAATGCAATTCGATTCCAGTATTGGGCTAGTGTTTATAGTATTTGGGAAGTTTAATATGCTGTAAGTACAACATACAGCATGACTATGATGTTTAATCGCCTCCGCTACATATGGCATATAATCGGGTGGTTTTGGGTTTTGTTGATTAATGGGAAATTTTGCTTAAAAATCAATCAAGAGGTTAAACGGGGTGTTAAGTGTCATATAGTCGTGTTGTTTTGATGGCATCTCTAATGCCGGATTGTATTTGTGCCTATAATACCAATAGATTGTAAAAGAATTGAAGGAGGCATAGGAAAGAATTATAATTGGGCTGATCATTCATATTCATGGGTAAAAAGCCCAATTTTGCCACAACTGATCCGGTTTAATCAGAGATATTCTTCATGAAACCGGATTGGAAGGGGTTTGACAAAAAAAAAATGTTTTTAAAAATCCGTCAAAAGTTGATTTAAATTTTATATGAGTTCATTGCATCGATTCTCATGTATGTGGATTTATACTTTATAATGCTACCAGCCTGTGTCATTAGTCATTACTCATTGGTCTTTATAGTCTGGCCTTCAACTTTTCCATATGGCCACCTGACCAGATATAACGAGTCTGTCAGGTAACGCTTTCATGATGAATTCATGATATGATGATAGAATTCTACATTTTATGATTTACTATTTATTTTAGGATATTGTCTGATACATCCCTTGAATTCATATTATCTTATATTTAATTCACTTTGTCATTCTCTCTATTTGTATTAGATTCTGTACACCCGCATGAGTTAGTTTTCCGTATTTACGTGATGCCATTCTTATTTTATATAAAGCTGCATGTGTGTAGACACCTAACATGTAAAGTAAACTAATGATGCTGGGAAATGACAACCAACATACAAAACTTTCCAAAAATTAGTACACAACCATTAATGATTAAACCAAACCAAATATTGGATTAATGTATGATTCAAATGATATACAACAAGAAATCATTTGATATTTGTTTGTTTATTTATGATGATTTTTATGTAAATGATGAATATCAGCTATTATCATATTCACATCACTTAATTGTGAATGATTAGTTTTCACATATTTTTGTGGTCTCCATTTGAACCGGTTCCCTTCCCTGTTAGTATTAGATTAACCCCAAAATAAAAAAAATAAACGGTAAAATATACTATATTCCATATACATTATACATAGGTTAATGGATACATCCGCATAATGAATGGCATTGATCACCTCCATAAACGTGAAGATTTTTTATTGGTTCTATTTTAGACCAACAAAAAAATTGCAGTAAGCAAGCACACCACCACTCTGTGACAAATTAAATGTTAATCGTGAGCGATGGCTCAAATGAGAGGCAATCAATCACATGGCAGTCAGTTGCGACTTTGCAGCGTTCACAAGAGCAGATTAGGTCAGGTCAGATAAGATATGTTGCAGAGCCCATGTCCATGTGGTACAAGTCCCATTGCATGAGGTTACAAGCCATTAAAGCTATACCTACTTTCCTCTTTCTTTCTTTCTTTAAGGTTTCACAATATCATTCAACAGTGTTCCTTCCTAAAGACCAGCCTTTTCTTTTCTTGGGAGAAAACCCAAATCAAAGCAAAGCAAGGTACAGCTTCTACTGCTCATGGTACAAGTCAATAATCTTTACTTTTAGGTTCTTAACTGTTTTACTTCTACTCCAACAAAACTTTTATACCGTCATAATCAATATATATATTATATATAAATAACCTTCTCCTGTTTCATTTTAAGAAATCAAATCAAAATCAAAATCAAATGTTTCACAATGCTTCTTCATCTCCGTTTTTTCTTCTTCCTGATATTACTATTGCACGTCCCATCAATCTCACCCCACAAAAAGTTTCCCGCTATTCTCATATTTGGTGATTCAACTGTCGACACAGGCAACAACAATTACATAACTACCCCTATCAAAGCCAACCATTACCCTTATGGAAAAGACTTCCCGGGTCGTATTCCCACAGGCAGATTTTCAAACGGGAAGCTAGCCGTCGACTTGTTGGCGTCTCTCCTAGTCCTAGGGGTAAAACAGACGATTCCACCCTTCCTACAGCCAGATATCCCCGCCAATGAACTGCGTACAGGTGTCTGTTTTGCTTCCGCTGGAACCGGATACGATAACCTCACCGCTGACATCACTCGAGTTTTACCACTGTCTCAACAACTTATTTATTTCAAGAACTACACCCAGATGCTCGACAAGATATTCGGAAAAGAAGAGGCAGAGAGAATCATAAACCATGCTTTGGTTAGTGTTAGCGCAGGCACTAATGACTTTATTTTCAACTTCTATGACATTCCAACAAGAAGAACCGTATTCGACATCAATAATTACCAAGAATTCATCATACAAATGCTCCATAACTTCATTAAGGTCATCCTATAGTCTATGTATATGAATATGTTCATGTATGTATGAATATGTTTGATAATTTGAATCAACTTTTTGCAGGAGCTTTACAAACTCGGTAGTCGTACACTGGTAATAACCGGGCTTCCTCCTATTGGTTGTCTACCGATTCAAATTACATCCAAGTTTCACAGACGATTTGGAAGAACATGTGTTGAGGAACAAAATGTGGAAGCTCAAGCCTATAACAAGAAGCTTCTACAATTCTTGCCTCGTATACAAACGTCTCTTAAAGGAAGTAGGATCGTATATGCAGATGTATACAACCCACTGATGGATATTATTAATAATCCAGAAAAATACGGTATGTTTATAATTCTTAACACTTTTTTTTTTGACAGCTGAGATTCAACCATGTGTCGCTTAGCTTAGATTCATTACTAATAGCTGTTATATGTTTTAGGTTTTCGTGAAACGATGATTGGATGCTGTGGGACAGGGTTGGTGGAAGCGGGGCCTATATGCACCCCAGTGACTCCACTATGTCAAAACTCTTCTGAATATTTGTTTTTTGATAGTATTCATCCTAGTGAAAAGGCTTATGGCTATGTTACTGAATGCATCAAGAAACAAATCCTTGACAAGTTGTAGAATGAAAATACACAGAAACAATTCTATTTTAGCTTCCATAAACAGTTAAAATATTTGGGCATCGATGGATCTGAGATTAACCGCATACAAATGGCCAAAATTTAACAAATGTTACATGGCATAAAACATACACTATGCTAGAGCATTATGCATACATAAGACAGTATGATACAAAACTGAAACAAAAAAATAAAATAAAAAACAAGAGTGGCTTGGCTTACTTGTGGGATTATCATTTCCGACCACTTCCAGAAACAGCAGTTCCTTGAAACAAGCCATTGATTCGTTCTTCAACGTCTTCAACATTGAACTTAACATGTTTCTCTGCATATTTTGCAATATCTTGAATATTAAGAAACCTGGCAAGAAAAGTTTTATAAGCAGGGAGCAAAGCTCCATTCACCGAAAGCTTCAATTCCTCTTTTAACTGCTCATCAAATATAGCCCATGTTGATTGATTTCTACAAATCTCCTCGAAATGAGAGTTAAATAGCTTAAGTTTCTCTTTGAAGGACTTGGAGGCAACATTGGGAGATAAGTTATTGTTGTCCAGTTTCAAAGTGTTGAGTATCTTATTCCATGAATTTCTTTGGTAATTCACATGATATTGTCGCACTTTTCCTACGTGTTTTCGGATCCAATCATCTCCTAGAAGTGAACCCAGTTCATCATCTTTGACCTTTTTGACAATATACCTTCCATTGTTCATCATGAAAACAGATGATAAAGCAGGGTCTCTGTAGATTTTAGACTTTGACTCTATATTGCTTTCTAGAACTTCCATTATCCAGGCGATTTGTACTGCTAATGGAGAAGATGGTGAGAATGATCTATCGACACCCACTGGAGGAACAACGTTTTCATCAAAAACTTGTTCTAGGGTTGGTCTAGAACATGCAGCTCGGAGGTAATTCATGACATAACGGGTTATGGGGTGAAGACCTCCACCAGGAACAGCAGCTTTGGCTGGATCACGGCGGATTAAATTCTCTAATTCCATGAAAATTCCTCTGATCGACTCCCCTAATCTTTTCCAAACTCTTATAGCTTCGTTTCTAATGAACAGACAGTATTGATCAGCAAATAGTACCTCGAATTCAGGCATTAAATCCTTCACAGCTTCATAAACGTCAAGAATTTTGAACAGTCTATCTGGTGCTCTGCTACCCATTGCGATTCCATTGGCAAAATTAAGGAGCTCCATAGAGGAAATTCTACACGCCTCCATGAAAGATAGATCAGCTGCAGCAGCGGTGGAGGAGGAGTACCCAAAAACACGGTCGCAGAGGCGGCGTTCGCTAGGGTAAAACACTCGAACAGCCATGTTGATTGCTTTGATCCACTTGTCGATTTCGACTTCGTTATCATCATCTTCAAGAGCTGCATTTGATTTTTGCAACCCTGAAAAACCTAATCTCGAGAGGCTTTCTTCTAAAAAATCCCTCCGGCATGAGCTGTAAGCGAGTGAGCACTCCTTTCCATACCCCGCACCGACCATTCTTTTCGAGATCTCGTGTAAATCGTTGATCGTACCGGATGGGAGAGCGTCAATTATGATGTTGTAGTCCGACACCGGATGCGCTACCGGAATCTCTGCTTCATCGTACTCATCATTGTCTTCTTCATCATCAGAATCTACATAAGCACCGCCACCTCCGTCTGTATTCTCGAAGGGATCAGCGCCGCCGCGTTCCATTAGCAGCTTAAACTCCTCCTCAAGCCGAAACATACACTGTTGGAGTAGATCCTCGGCTCGGTCAAGGCACGCCGTGACTGCTTTATCAGCTGCCATCGGCGTCCACTCCCGGATCGCGGCAACGAGTTCATCGACAGCGTCAAGAAAGGTAGACGCGTCGGCGGAATCTGACCAAATCGGGTGGTCAACCGTGACGTATCTAGAGATCTGACGATCGAGAGATTTAAGGGTTTGATCAAGCGCAGCTACACCGTTTCGTGAATCGTCTCCGTCGTTTAAGTTTTCATTGAGCTTCTCGCGTAATCTTCCATCGAAGTTAGAGAAGATTTGGAGTATGTCATCAGTCATGGCATTGTCTGTGTGGCCTAGAGTTTTAGCAATGTGACGGGCAACGGCAATGAGCTTCTCTTCGCCATTTTCAGCCATTATTGGAGTTGGTTATGAAAAATAGGAATCAAAATCCTGGATGGTTATAAAATCTAGGGTTTGCGAGTGCGCAAGTGGGAGATTAAGATGCTTTTGTGGTTGCAGAATTGAAGAGAGATGGATGGGATCACGAGAAAGTTCATGGAATACGCGGATTCTGTGAAAGAAATAAAATAGTAAACAAAGGCGATGAGGGTTTGAAAGGGGAAGAGGGGAGGAAGAAGACCACTCACTCAGTCACTCGCCCAATTGACAAATTCTTTAATCAAAATATGTTGCATTGTGAATTCGTTTTTTATAATTATCAAATATTTCAATGATTAAAACTATATAATTATTGTCCTTTTCATATTATTCTTGTCTCTTTTATATCAATTTTTCTTAAAAAAAATTAATTACTAATCTAGCCAACTTAAAAAAATAATTAACCATTTTTAGCCAAAAATTAGGAATTGTCCCAAAATAACCCATAAAACCGTAGGTTTTTAGAATCATCTATTGTTTCATTAATTCGTCTACTGTTTCGTGTTTAGTATAAAAATTTAAAAAAAAAAATCACTTTGAAGATATAAAACCATAGGTTTTTTTAAAACCTACGGTTTTCTCTCTATAAAATACGGTTTCCCAAACTGTAGCTTGCGGTTTTGGGTTAAATCTACGGTTTTTTTTTTCTAATGAAAACTACGGTTTTGGAAAGTCTACGGTTTTGGGTTAAAAAGCTATGATTTTGTGCATTGTGGACTTGTACACTGTAAGTTTCGTAAAAAACCTACGGTTTTAATTTTTTTTTCAGTTTTTTCAAAAAAAAAAAAGTTATCCCCATATACAAAAACTACTCCTAATCGACAATACGGTAAAATTTTGATTAAAAATGGATGTATCTCCTTGTTCTTCGGGTGCTCTATTGAGAAAAAATAGTAGACAATGGAAAAAAGAATGAGGAAAAAGTAACCTAAACTGGAAAATAAGACATTATATACTATGGGTCAATGGGCCACAAAACAGTAGACGGGCACGAAAGAGTAGTCTATTGCGACGAAATAGTAGTTTTCGAAGGTTGACCGTAGTCAACCCTAACCTATCTACTATTTCGTAGGCTAGTTTTGGCTAATGTATTTTTTTTTTTTTTGCTAATTTTAGATCGGTAATTAGTATATCTGACGAGATTAGTATTTTCCCAAAAATAATAATAATAATAATAATAATAATAATAATAATAATAATAATAATAATAATAATAACGGCATGATTTTAAATTTGTACCAGTGTAATATTGAAAAATGAATCACTTCCCTTAACTACTTAACAAAGATAATGAATCACTTGTGTACTTTCCTGCACGCGCTTCACTAACTCCGGCCCTACTGGCCTTTCACCCGATGATCAGAAGTCTTGGATCTCTCCCCGGGACCCCTACTATATACACCTGACACGACCCTCTATTCTCAAAGTGCTCCAAATTGATCTCGCATTTGCAAACGTTTGGAAGTCATATCCTTTAGGGTCTGACACCATGTCACGCCCACTAGCTCACTTGCCAATGGCCGAGCTGCAACAGCTGGAACATCATATGTCCCCAAACCGGGTCACAAACTACTCCCCGAAGCTTCTCAAATTCTCCAAGACTCTCACTGATTCGAGTATGGATCATGTGCTTTCAGTAGTATGGGCCCAATACTACCTTCCACACCTATCCATACTTTCCTCAGCAATCCTCTCGAATCCTCCAAGTCACTTCCTCAACCTAATACATCAAAGTCTCATTAAACCTCACTACTAGCCAACTGAAACATATCATAGGCTTTCCCAGGTTCCCGAACTCACCCAGTCCTCAGCTACTGTGTAACGAACCAAATTTCACGCCCAAAAATTTCATTTTTAAAATCAATACTTTGGAAAACATTTGTAAATAAAACATTGTCTGATCAAGCTATTTCATAACATACATCGTGTCTGAAAACAAAATATGAAAACAACCCAATATCAGAGTACAAATCTCAGAACAAGTTCGTAAAACGGAAAACAGTGTGTGTGTGTATGATGTGCCGCTACCGTGCCAGCTCCTTCAGCTTTCGATGAAGAGGTACTTAAAACCAAAACTGAAAACTGTAAGCACGAAGCTTAGTGAGTTCCCACATCGTACCACATACAATACAACCACATAACATACATATATTGTCAGGCATATCTGGGTGCCCGACCTACCCTTTCGGTCCTCTCGACCGGATACTGGCTAGCATATCTGGGTGCTGGCCTCCCCTTCGGTCCTCTCGACCGGATGCTGACTAGCATATCCGGGTGCTGGTCTCCCCTTCGGTCCTCTCGACCGGATACTGGGGACTATTTCACCCCTACTACCACCGCATAACACATATCACATAATCTATCTAGCAAGGTTAGGCATGACTACCCATTCGGGCCTATCGACCGGAAATCTGAGGACTATCTCCCTTACTGTCACTAGCACATAGCATCATATAATACTAGCACGTGAACATATCAGGTAGTAGCAAACTTAGATGAATATCACATAGACAATCACCTAATCATACAACTCCTACTATTGGGCCGACATTGTGGCCGTAGACCCACCGCTACTGGAGGGTAACTCACCTCGAAGTAGCTGCTGATCTGCGCGGGAACTGTCTATCTGCTACTGCGGCTCCGGAAATCCTCCAGCTGTAATTCCCACAAAATAGTCCATCAAACACTGCAATGACTACTTTACCCCCGACCAAGTCAAGGTCAAATTCAACTACCAGTTGACCTGATTCGCCGAGTTGGCTTGCCAACTCGCCGAGTCCCTATCCTTCCATTTGCTCTTACACTCGTCTCTACTCGTCAAGTTAGGCGATGACTCTACAAGTTTTCCTTCTAATGGACATCGACTGAATCTTCATCCGACTCGCCGAGTTGTATGAACAACTCGTCGAGTTCATCTTCAACTGATAAACAAGTCTTGGTCTTGACTCGCCGAGTTGTATGAACAACTCGTCGAGTTCATCTTCATCCGCAAGAAGATTGCCTTGGACTCGCCGAGTCCGCTCATGCACTCGCCGAGTCCAATCTTGACCAATTTCATACAATCGATTTCAATGAGATCTAACACACCAAAACCATAGATCTGGCCTCCTAATGTTCACTTTATACATAAAGTTCCAAACTTGATGCACATGCATGGGGTTTTTAGCTCAAAAATCCATATAAAGTGCCCTACAATGTACATAGGGCTCTCATGGCCCTAAAGTTGGCATGTTTATGCCATGAGACCCCTCTTAAGGTCCAGATCTGAAAGTCAAAACTCACTCAACACTTCCAAATCCGAACTATGACTTAGAAATCCAAAGAGATCCCAAGTTAAAGATGAATAAACACATGGATGAGTCAAGACAGAGGCATTATACCTTGAAGCTGCTGAAAATGAAGTAAAATCCCTGGATCTACTGGTCCCAACTCAAGTTCCAAGCTCCTTCCTTCCTTCCAAGCTTAACAACCACACAAGAACACCAAAAACGGCCTCGACAAAGCACAAACGGCTAGGGTTTCAATGAGAAGTGTTTTGAGGAGCATAAGGGACAATATGGCCGTCATAACATTACTTAAATAGGGTGCAAACCCGCGGATTAGGGTTTTTGTCCGAACAGTACCTACTCGCCGAGTCCATCACTTAAGTCCCGCGTCTTATCCCGCTTCTACTCGGCGAGTTAGTCCTTCAACTCGCCGAGTCCAAGGCCAAAAATGCAAATATTTAAAGAGTTAATTACAAAGAATACGTACCAAGAACCAGGTGCTACATACTGAAAGATTCCTAGCAATGTCAACTAGCTACCTTACGAATATAGCCACATGCAACAAAGATCATATAATCCTTCGAGCAGTGTTGCAAAACTTGAGTACTCGGCTGATTACTCGGAATCGGCCCTCCACCAAGGTAAGTAATATGAACTTGGTAAAAAAAACTCGGATTAATTCAAACTCGGTAAAAATCGGTCAACATCTCTCTAACGCGGGCCTACTCGGTCAAACTCGGCCAACTCGGTCAAAATCGGTTAAACTCGGTCAAAGGGCCAAAATTGTAATAAAATGAGAAAAAATCAAGAATTTCAAGATTAATATGTATAATACACTTAATGATTTATTATTTAACACACACATGTGATTATTACTACATATATATCTTAAATTTTCAATAATTATTCACGAAGTGATATAATTGTGTGTATTTCAGTTTTTATGTATTGACATGTATTTGATTTTGTTATATATTTCAATCAAATTATGATTTTAACTTATGATTTTGACATATATAATTTTCCTAAAAATATTTCTACATGAATTACCGAATCTGAGTACTCTCCGAGTACTCCCAAGTACTCGCTACTCCCTAGTTGGTCGAGCAGGTACCGAGTAGTGAGTTCTACGACATTGCCTTCGAGTAAGAGACCCATCCCTAAAACGGTTGGACTCAGACAAGAGTTGCGCAATAGGGTCAAGTCCATCACTATGAGATTGTCTGGCCCGTGTCCCATGTAACTTAACCTATTCACTTAGTAACTAACTCACATCACTAAGAGTCCCACAAAGCACGAAGCAAGCAACATTCAGACAATGGAAAATCTAACCATCATACTCCAATCAAACCATTATATCCTCTAATCAAGAATCTGTACATGCAATTCAAAGGCTCATACAATCAGGCATAACCTAAACAGGTTATCCTATCACTTACCGATCAGTACTAGCATGCAAGTCTACAAGCACATACAATAGGCATATAAGGCATCCTTCCTAGATCCTTAGCCCTAATCTAACATCCATATCTCATAATCATATCGGATCATAACATAACATGTATGGGTATATTGGGAAAAACTTACTTGAGCTCGACTGATTGCACGCATCACACACCTTGTTCTTTTCAAAGTTCTTTTCTCTTTCAAATTCTTTTCAAACTTCTTTTTATAAAATGATTTTACTTTTGAAAATTTTCATACCAAGTCCTTAGTTTGAGTTCAGACGCACCCGAGAGTGTGCCCGAATCCCTCAAACCAAGGGTCTAATACCAACTTGTAACATCCTAAAATTTAAGACCAAAAATTTCGTTTTTAATTAAGTTATATAAAACCAACAATATAAAAACATTCATAATAACATCACATGTCAAGACCAAAGTGTCAGTAATCAAAACATGTTATCATATAATAATATCAGAGTGTAATCCCAAATATCTCATTTGCGGAAAATCATAGTGTGATGCGCTGTGATCGTCGACTCCTTTCCTTTGAAAACAAAGTACCTGAAACCAAAAATGAGAATCGTAAGCACAAAGCTTAGTGAGTTCCCCTATCATACCACATACCATACAGTAACATACATAGCCAATCATATCTAGGTGCCGACCTCCCCTTCTGTCTATTTCAACCGGATAACTATCTAGCATATATGGGGTGCTGGCCTCCCCTTCTGTCTCTTTCAAATGGATAACTGCCTAGCATAATGGGTGTTGGCCTCCCATTCGGTCTCTTTCAACCGGATAACTACCTAGCATATTTGGGTGTTGGTCTCCCCTTCGGTCTGTTTCAACCGGATAATGGGGACTATTTCACCCCTACCACTACCATATAATAACATAACATAGCATATATAAATATACTGACAGACATACTTGGGTACCCGACCTACCCTTTTGGTATCTTTCAACCGGTATCCGGGAGCTGACCTCCCATTCGATATCTTTCAAACGGTAACCGAGGACTATTTCACCCCTACCACTACCACATAATAACGTAACATAACGTACTGCTACGCATGCATGAGTTCTAACGACCCCTTCGGTATCTTTCAACCAGTATCCGGGGACTATTTCGCCCCTACTACTAATAACATGTATCACAAACCATCCTAGCACACAAAAAATATAACAGATAATGACATACCGGATAATTATCACAAAGACAATCATCTAACAAAAACTCCTACTAGTGAACCACATTGTGGCCTTAGACCCACTTTTACTGAAAGGTAATTCACCTCCCATTGTTGAAGTCCCGCAGACACAACCCCAACTGCTGGATGACAGATTCCCGAACTATTAATATCAAAACATCACCCAATTAATATTTGGGTCCCAACACATAACCATAATTTCTTGGAGTAATAGGCTATATTACCCTATCTTGGCTTGATTCAAGCCCAAGGCCCAATCTAAAGGCCCAAAAGTCAAATTAGGAATCAAAACCCAACATATTGCCCAATTTTCCAAATTGGCCCAAACCTTTACGTGGTCTTATTAAAAGGACCAACCATTTAGCTGTAACGCCTGTGTTTCCGGGCTTGCCATTTTTAGCAATATAATAGTCTATGTTAACCTTTGTAACCCGTTTTGAAATAATAAGAGTGTATTAATTGAGTATTATGTGTTTTGTGCTTAATTGCTTAATTATGTGGTTTGATTAATTAAGAATAAAAATAAGCGTCAAAATTTAAGTGTAAAATAAACTTAATATCTTTGGATAATGTCGTAGTAGTTGAAACGAGGTTTCCGAATATATATAGAACGCCCAAATCTGACTTCGTATGAAGAAGTTATGATTTATCGAAGTTTCGGCTTAGCGGTATGCAGCCTGAAATACTCGATTTGAGATCGAGCGGTTTTTAGCCGAAGCAATCTAAACGAGGATCGAAGGTCTCGTTGTTGGTCTCGAAGCGATAAAAATTTAGGCGAGAACGGACGTCAAACGAAGAAGTTATGAATTTATAACGAAAGTTTCTGTCCCGACCTATTAATAATTAATAATAAAAATAAATTTAAAATTAGCCGACGGAGTCTAAACGAAAGTTGTAGAGTGTAGTCTCACCTACGCGTGGATATAAAGAACGTCGAAAATGGAGTTCGTATGAAGAAGATATTAATTTCCGAAGTTTATTAAATATTTTGTATTTAATTTTAAATGGAAAATCCGGTATTATCCGAAGAGGAGTCATCGGACTCATCCGAATTACGCCCCGCGTACACCGAGGATGTCAACACTCGCACTCGAGGACTTCGGATACGTAAGCAGTGACGATTTCGGACCTGTACGCCCCGCGTACTCCGAGGCTCCAGCCTCCTATAAATAGGATGCGAGGGCAGCCAGCTCCTTTGCTATTTTTCTCTCTTCTCTCTCCCGTTTTGCATTGTTTTGCGTGCTAGAAATACCCCGAAGCCCCGGTATTATTCTCGAGCCCCGAAGCAAGTCCCGAGATCCCGAAGATCCCGAGAAGTGCGTTTCCCGATCCGAAGCTCTGCCCGCGAGAAGTTCGATTTTTGTAGAGATCTTCCAGATCTGTTGAGGATTACTACTTCTGCAAGTCGTAGTGTTGTCCGATCATCTTCTGATCAAGTGAGTGTATACTACCTTTCATAAACACGATAATAATACAAGCATGGTTCGAGTGTATTAAGTATATTGTTGTTTATATGTGTGAGTGTGTAGTTACTTTCTTCTAACGCATGATTATGAAGTATTTTATACGAAATACGTGTTATGTGTATAATTTTGTTGTTATGTGTGTGAATGTATATTCACTCTCTTCTGTCTCATAGATCTGAATTGCTTTCTATGAAATACGTGTTACGTGGATGTGTCTCATCTGTTATGTGGAATATGTATTGAATGAAAATGATATACAGGTTTTAAACTATGTATAAAAATATATATTTTTATCTACTAATATGTTGGGTAGAACATGGGTAGATAGTTGGTGTGTAATAAACATATGAGAGGCCTCGATGTTGTTGTTGTTGATCTAGTTATTCAGCGGAGTATGGATAACGACCACGGACTCTTTCTAGACAGTCCAGTGGAACGCTAGCAGGTTCATAACCTGTAGGTGTTGTGAACGATGTGTTCACCAGTGTACTTTATCCCCCTCATGGTTGCCTTTAGGATATCTATTATTGAGGAAACCCCTTAGCAGTGATGTCCGTCCCGATGAAAATCCTATATTAGGTCCCTTGAGATAGATGTTGTTTTAGGGACGTAAAGTGAGGATAACGGGAATGGGTAATCGGGATAGTGATTGGTTGGTGAAATTAAATATAATTTGTTTATTGTGGGTTGAAAACCCTATATGCTCACCAGGCTCCCAAGCCTGACCCACTTAGTTTTATTTGTATTACAGGTAGTGGCGCGAGGGCATAAGATGGTTGAATCATCAAGTTGTTTTGTTTATAAGTCTGTATATGTATATATTTGTTGAATGACTTGTAATGTTATCGTTTATGCTTTATGGTCTGTATCGGAACATGACATCCCGAGTTTTGATTATATAATGAAAATGCATCTCTTGATGAAATGCTTTGATAAATATTATTTTATCATGTTTTGTTTTGGGAACAAATTCCGCAACTCTTTTAAATCAAAAGGATTTACTCTGAAATTATTTTAAAAAGCATAAATGAAATCGGTCTTTTCTGGCCGAGATTTTGGGGATGTCACATTAGCCAATCCAAACATTTGACATTTATATTGGCCCAATATCTCATAATCATAAAGGCCCAAACTATGGTCCATTTATGGCTCAATTTTCCAAATTGGTCCCAAACCCTCATACGGGCCTTACCCTAAAGCTCAACAACATATTATAGTCCATATGATTTGTGACAACCCGAAAAACTTCTCGCGTGCACTCTTCAATTCTTCCCAATATTAGACTTATTTTACTATATGGCAGTACCCTTTAGAGTCTAATAAAGCGTTCTAAATATGATATAATTAAGGTATGAGTGTTAAAAAGGGTTAACTCAAAGTGTAGGGATCAAAACCGGGCCAAACACTCCAATACATGGAGTGTGCGGCCACACACTCTTGTTTGCGGCCTCACACCCTCCCAACCGCACACTCCCCACATATATACCACCCTTGAATCATTTTTACACACTTCCTTCATTTCTTCAAACATAGAACACGAAAATCCTCTCAAGTATCGTCCATTCTCCTTGAAGATCTTCATAAAAGGTACCAAGAACACCAAGAACACCAAGATCTTCATCTGGCAGCACACATGGCAGCACACACCACCTGGCAGCACACATGGCCGCACACAGGGCCGTACACATGTGTTGGCAGCACACTAGGCCGCACACCTGGCCGCACACACACATATAGTGTGTATTTTGGCCATACACTCTCTTGTGTAGCCTTATAAACCCTTATACAATCATATGTGATTATAACACTTCATTATAAGTGTTTACTAGTCCCTAAGGTGGTCCCAAAATCATCAATTAGTTGTTCATAACACTAATTAAATCCATATATATGCCAATATATGCTAAATAGGATTCGCGCGTGTACTCAAGTCACCACTTGACACCTAGCACCAAATCCAACATTGTCATCAGAACCACTCACTTCAGGTGAGTTCATACCCCTTTAATTAACCTTTGAAATTCTTTTAAATATTTTAAATACTTTATGGGGGGATACAAGTTAAATACTTATAGTTATTGCATCAATCACATGTGATTAATAACTAGAAAACCAATGATTTATCACTATTCAAACTGTTTATCAAACTGTTTTACTTCAAAACATTTTACCAACTCTTTTACTTATCAAATGCTTTTATTAAAACTTTGTTTTACTTCTTATAAATTGCATGCCCATATATGTATAGATATATAAGCAATGTTTAAAAGGCTTAGGAAGGCCATCCGCCCTATTTCTTTTTTCTCGATTTGGATGTGGTCTGGTGGGATTTCGGGTAACCATCCGAAGGTCGTTTCAATATTAATTATATATCAAATATACATATATAGACATAAAAGTACTTCCAAAATCATACGTACTAGACACATCATTAGTAAGTTACCATCGGGGTAACGCAGGATCATACCACTACAACTTCTAGATCAATGAGTTAGTTCATTCATGAGTCTATACATTACATTACTACTAGAACATATGCAACTATACTAGGAAGAGAACATATACAACTATACTAGGAAGACAACATATACAACTATACTAGAGAGAGAATATATACAACTATAGTAGGATGAGAACATATACAACTATACTAGGATGGGAACATATACAACTATACTAGGATGAGAACATATACAACTATACTAGAACGAGAAACATTACATTACATATACAAGAATACGTTAACAATTGTGATCCACTGGATCGGAGCATGCCTTAAATGTCATGTCCCGAGTTGTAGCCAGAGTTCTCTTGGAGGGAGAGCGTGAGTTTGCGTATAGATCTATACTGGATTGACTATCCTACACCTTGCTGCTAGCTACAGCCGGACCTGCAGGTCTGCGGGTGCCAAACGTCATTCCGTTATTACGACCATTCGTGTGTCGTTGTTACCAGTCGATAGTATGGTGCAATTTATCACATTATACCTTAATATAAATCTGGTTTAAGGTAGTTAGTATAGCAGTAGTTCCTATATTACAAAACTACAGTACTACAATGATTTACCCATTACATATTTTTAGTGATAACCTCACTTAAACATTAATGTACAAACTATATTTGTTAAATGATAGTTACACTTGGGAAATTACACACTTTTACAACAAACGAGCATACAAAACAGTTAAGCCTTGGTAGAAGGCTACTTTAATAGAAAATATAGGTTTTTCTGAGAGATTTACACTTTTACAAACACTTACATACATTTTACAAACTTATACTTGAGACACGTTCAAACGTTTTAATAACAAACATCGACACTAAAATACTTATGAACTCACCGGCTTAATGCTGATAAACTCTTTCAAAATAACTTGTATTCTCAGGTCATCAGTAGACAGGTACCGATGCCAGCTTTTGAGAAGATGGAGCGTATTCAAGACTCATCATATTATTTTGATTTACATTATATTTTTGGTGTCTAAAACTGTACAGAACACGCTTGTATTAAAATTATATATTTAATGTGATAGTTTGTTTTGTTTACTTCTTTTTATAGTTTATTTTAGCATATTTCATTCATAATTTAGATAATTTCCATGCATATTTTCCCTTTTGTTATTTTATGACTATTTCGGGTACTTTCGCATCTTGTGAGCATAATTGTAGGTTTTCGGGTCTAGCGGAGCGGGAGTGTTCGGGACGTATGGGAAGCGATGAGATTTCGTAGACAAAAATGATGTTAGGCTTGGTGATTGTGGAGATGATGCATGGAGCGAGCTTGATGGTTATTTGAAGGCTTGGAGAGAAATAAACTTTAAATTTGCAAAATGCGGGAGTTCATTCGAGCGTGCGTAGATTATTAACCGGGTGAGTTTGGAGGATTTGGAGAGGCCAAGTTGGGCTTAAAATGAATAAAAACTTGAAGAAAATGGGCTAGGAGGTGATTGGATTCGATCTGGGCTAGTGGGACATGCTTTGGAGGCCCAAAATCTCAAAGAAGCCCATGTCAGGCACCACCCGCGCAACCCACCCGCGCAGCAGCACGCGGGTCGCGCAAGGCTCTGCAGGGGTAATTTCGGAAATCCATTTGGAAGGCTATTTGAGGAAGGTTGGTGCCCATCTTTTGGAGACTCTTGGACATCCGATTTTTGGAGATTCTCTCTGGAGTTTTGAAGACTTTGAAAGGCTAAGAACACTTGAAGAACATCATATTTTTACCTCTTGATTCTTGCTTAATGTTTGGTACAAATTTCTCTAACTTTGTTTCTTTGAGTTTAGCCATGCTTGGCTAAACTAATCTTGGTTGACTTTTGGTTAATCCTTTGAACTTTTGTTGAATGTTGAAGAATCCATGAACATGTTCTTAAATCTTTATGGGAATGTTTTGTGTTTTAACATCTTATCACTACTTGTATGTTTTAGTTCATGAGTTTAAATGTGTTTGTGGTGATTAGTTAGCTAATTTCTTGATTAAGTAAAGGATCCTCAAATTAGCAAGCAACAAATGATTTTTGTGTTGTTTTTGCTTCACACAATCATAAAAACATTTCCTCCAACATGGTGGTGAAAGCATTTGACCCCTCTTGGATTTGGTGACTTTTTGGTTCTTAATGCTAGTTGACTTTCACTAATTACATGCTATTTGGAATTAGTGACTTGGACTAAGGAAATTGTTATGAGCTTCTCTAGCCATTTCAACAATTAAGAAAAGTCTAGGTAATCTCAAGCTCCTTGGATTACTATAGCCAAATTAAGGATTTAAATCAAAGTATTGGACCATTGGATTCTAATGATATGTTCATCAAAAGTCAAAGTGAGGAAACATTAAGTCAACCATCTCTCCCTTATTGATTTTACATCAAACTCTTATTTTTGTTGCATTTGTCTATTTAAATCATAGTTAATTATAGTTTGTTTCAAGTATTTCAAAACACCAAACCCCCCCCCCCCCCCCATTTTATTTTTATTGTCATTTTACAAGTATTTTTACAAAGAGATTTTTCATAGAGTTATAAATTGAACCAATCTCCGTGGATTCGATCCCTTTACCACTATACACTATTTTAGTGTGTAATATTTAGGGTTATTATTTGTGTTGGCCTCGACAACCACCATAATGCAATGGATGATGTTGTTTGCTTATTTACATTTACTGTGTTGTGATACTATACATGACGTCCTCCGCCCCAGAACGTTTCCGCCGTTCTTGGTTTTGGGGTGTGACAAATTGGTATCAGAGCATTGTTTATAGTGAATCAAGTATATCAACCCATAAAAGATATACTAAACTATAAACCCATTAGGGATTAACGCACTCTGACCAAGAGTCTATACTTTAAATATTAAAATATTTAATTAAGTATACTAGTCTGCATTCATACTAACATCAGTGTCACAATGACAAGAACAAAAGTATTACGATTGTTAAGTATCACAAGCGAGCTCGGGGATGTATGGTCAGTCCTGGGAATGGCATAGCCTGATCAACTATGTTGGTCTGAGGAGTGAGTACAATATGCCCTAGAATGGTTGTGATGTGTTAACAAGTCTAAAAACTTACCAACAATACCACAAGAAGATCAGTAGAACTTAAACTTAAAATACTATAGGTGTATTTTGTACTACTAGCTACATATATACGATATTCTTATATCCCTTTTTCTCGCGTAGATATCATGGCTGGATTCCATCACGGGGACCCGTACTTTCCAAATGAAGGCAATGCCGGGTGGATCGAAGAAGAGCCCAAAGATGAGCATCCAATCCCTTTGGATGATCACCTCGCAGAAGGCTTTTCTGATGGATCCGACTCCGAGCCGGAAGTCAACAACCTACCGCTAGTAGGTCAAGCCCCAAACAACGACCCCCGACCAACATTTCCAGGTCCCACTCCTATGTGGGTAAACAACTTAAATCGTTGGAGCGACGAGCAGGGTCAACCCTTACCTTACTTTGGGGACCGAACCTTTTACAACGTTAACGAAGGTGGTTCTGCGGATAGAGCTCTGCCTGTCATGGTGCGTAGAATTGCTCGAAATGTCGAACAAGGTCGAGCAGCCATCGACCGAGTCATGGAAGTTGATGCCAACTCAGGCGTTAATGCTGTCCGTATTCGACATCTAGAAGAAGCACTCGAAGGGACGAGGAGAACCAATGACGCACTGCGACAACAATTAACCACCGAAATCGCAGAACTTCGAGTTCGCCAAAGAGCTCACGAACGACACCTTCAAGAAGTGGTTCGCCAATTGGCAGATATGAGGATTCGCCCTAGAAATTCTTGTCACCGTTAGATGATGTCTAGTACATCTCTGTCTTTTGGTTAAGGAATAGCCTTTAACATCTGTGCTCTATGTAGCACTTGTCTGTAAAATATTCCTAACTTTCAGTACTCTGTTTAGGAATCTAGGAACTGTCAAACTTTTCGGTATGGTATGATGTAAGACCTACTGATAGGTCGATTTTCCCTGAACTTATTACATCAGTAATACCAGTATTATTGACATCTATCGAATCTGTGGGAAAAATCTGTACATTTGTCTTTCCTACTAATATTCTTTGTTGAGATCTCAAACACTCGTTCAACTGTTTTGGCTATGGTTAGTTAGTCCATGTGTCACTCTCACGTTGCTTACAAATTGATTCTTACCATTTTTCTTATCTTTATAAACTTATAGTTGAAAGATGCCTCCTCGCAAGTCTCCCCGGAATAACCCTACACCTCCACCACCTCCTCCGCCTCCGGTCATCGATATTGCATCCCTGAATGCTGTCGTAGCTGCAGCAGTGGCAACTGCCATGGCTCAATATCACTCATCTGATGCCAACAGAGGTAGGACCCCTGTTGAATCAATCCCGGTTGAAACCCCTGTGCGCTCGAGAGAGTGCTCCTACAAGGATTTCACCAAATGCAAGCCGAAGCCTTTCTATGGCACCGACGGAGTCATTGCCCTCTCGCAATGGTTCGAGAAGACTGAATCGGTCTTCGAAATCTGTTCATGCCCTGCTGCGAGCAAAGTCAAATATGCCGCATGCACCTTTGAGGGGAAGCCCCTGACGTGGTGGAACAGCCACGTTAAAGCTCTAACCCTCGTCATAGCCAACGACATGGGCTGGGAAACGATGAAAGACCTCATGATGGAGGAATATTGCCCGAGGGGCGAAGTCCAGAAATTGGAACAGGAACTTTGGAACCTGACTATGAAGGGCACCAACGTAATCGCTTATACTGCCCGATTCAGCGAACTGGTGGCTCTCTACCCCAATATGGTTCCCACTAAAGGGAAAAAGATCGAGAAGTACATATGGGGGCTAGTGCCTCCGTATCAGGGGAATGTCCTAGCATCAAACCCCGCTACCTTCGACAGTGCCAAGCGACTGGCACATCGACTCATTGACCATGGAGTCAAAACCCCTGCAACAACAACCACCCTAGCCATCCCGGAACCCTCCAAACCCGCTGACACCAAGCGGAAGTTTTGGGACGAAAAGAAGAAGCAGCAAGCTGCCAAAAAGCAGCAAATTGTAGCAGTGCATGCCGCGGTAACCCCTACTGCTGCTACTGCTTCGGGGAAACAGTATGCTGGAAGTTTGCCTAAGTGCAACAAATGCAACTTCCACCACAACGACCCCTGCCGTGAAATACAGTGCTCTAACTGCAACAGGAAAGGACACACCGTCCGTTTCTGTAAGTTCCCGGCACAACCAATCACCCAAGTCCCCGGCTCAGGCGCGAGCCCAACCTGCTATGGATGTGGTGAAGCAGGCCACTTTAAGAGGGACTGCCCCAAAGCGAAGAATGCTGGAGGAGCAGGGAGGGTACTAGCTACAGGCCACGGGGAAGCAGTTGCGGACCCGACAATGGTGACTGGTACGTTCCTCCTCGATAACTCCTATGCATGCATTTTGTTCGATAGTGGAGCGGAGCGAAGCTTCGTAAACCATAAATTTGCTCGCATGCTTAAACAACAACCACACACACTTAAGGAACAATTCACAGTAGAAATGGCTAATGGGAAAACTGAAAGTACGAACAACATATACTTAGGTTGTACCCTAACTCTAGATAACCATTCATTCCCAATCGACCTCATGCCGGTCTCAATAAAAAGCTTCGACATTATCATTGGCATGGATTGGTTAAGCTTTCATCGCGCCGACATCATGTGCTACGAGAAAGCAGTCCGTCTAAACCTCCCATCTAACGAAACTCTCATCGTCTACGGTGACAAACCAGGTACGAATCTTCGTATAATATCAAGTATTCAGGCACAGAAGTATCTACGTAAAGAATACCACGCATTCCTTGCTCACGTCGTCGATACGAGCCTCGAAACGAAAGAACTAAAGAACATCCCAGTAATGAGCGACTTCCCCGACATTTTCCTAGAAGAACTACCCGGGTTACCTCCGCAACGACAGGTCGAGTTCAGAATCAACTTAGTCCCAGGAGCTACCCCAGTAGCTAAGTCGCCCTACCGTTTAGCACTAACAGAGATGCAGGAACTCTCTGGTCAACTTAACGAACTGCTCAGCAAGGGCTTTATAAGACCAAGTTTCTCACCTTGGGGAGCACCGGTCTTGTTCGTTAAAAAGAAAGACGGAACATTTCGTATGTGTATCGACTACAGAGAACTCAACAAACTGACGGTCAAGAATCGTTACCCTCTGCCTCGCATAGACGATCCATTTGACCAACTGCAAGGAGCGAACTACTTTTCCAAGATTGATCTGAGATCCGGATATCACCAGTTACGAGTACTAGAGGAGGATGTGCCGAAGACAGCCTTCCGAACTCGTTACGGACATTACGAGTTCGTGGTGATGCCATTCGGATTGACCAATGCGTCCGCAGTCTTCATGGATCTGATGAATAGAGTATGCCGACCTTACTTGGATCAGTTCGTCATCGTTTTCATTGACGACATCCTGATCTACTCCCGAAGTAAGGAAGAGCATGGCAATCACCTGCGACAAGTTCTAGAGACATTACGAAAGGAGAAACTTTATGCGAAGTTCTCGAAATGTGAATTTTGGATCCGAAGAGTCGAATTCTTAGGATACGTGGTAAGTGAAGAGGGAATCCATGTGGACCCATCCAAAATTAAGGCTATTGAGAACTGGACAGCACCAAAGACGCCTACATAAATTCGTCAATTTCTAGGTCTCGTTGGCTACTACCGTAGATTTATACAGAACTTCTCCCGAATAGCGAAACCTCTTACAACCCTGACCCAGAAGGGTGTGACCTTTGACTGGGAAGAGAAACAAGAGAGAGCGTTCCAAACGCTCAAGCGAGCCTTGTGCACCACGCCAATTCTATCCCTCCCTGAGGGGATAGAAGACTTCGTAGTTTATTGCGATGCATCGAATCAAGGACTCGGGTGTGTTCTGATGCAGCGAGGTAAGGTCATCGCTTACGCCTCGAGACAGTTGAAGACACACGAGGTTAACTACACGACCCACGATCTTGAACTAGGAGCAGTAGTGTTTGCTCTGAAGATCTGGAGACATTACTTGTACGGAACGAAAAGCACTATCTTTACCGACCACAAGAGTTTACAACACATTTTCGATCAGAAGGAGCTCAACATGAGACAACGACGGTGGGTCGAGCTACTCAGTGACTACGAATAAGATATTCGTTATCATCCGGGTAAAGCCAACGTAGTAGCAGACGCCCTGAGTCAGAAAGAATATTCTGGTCGCAAAATCAAGTCATTATCAATAACCATCCATTCACACTTGTCTAAACAAATTCAGGCGGCTCAACGTGAAGCTATGAAACCTGAACATGTGGCGAGTGAATCCCTCAGAGGAATGGATAAGAACTTAGAAGCCAAGGGTGGCGGAGCCCTATATTTCATGAACCGGATCTGGACACCGAAACACGGTGGTTTACGAGACTTGGTCATGACCGAGGCGCACAACACTCGGTATTCCGTCCACCCAGGTTCAGATAAGATGTATTTGGATCTTAAAAAGCTATACTGGTGGCCTAATATGAAAGCAGAGATTGCTACCTTCGTAAGTAAATGCCTTACTTGCGCAAAGGTGAAGGTCGAGTACCAGAAGCCCTCTGGTTTATTGCAACAACCAGAGATTCCAGAATGGAAGTGGGAGCGGATCACTATGGATTTCATAACCAAGTTGTCCAAGACAACGGGTGGACTTGATACCATATGGGTCATCGTCGATAGATTGACCAAGTCTACACACTTCCTGCCTATCAAAGAAACTGACAAGATGGAGAAACTTACGAGAACATACATTAGGGAAATCGTACGACTACATGGTGTACCTATGTCCATTATCTCCGATAGAGATAGTAGGTTCACCTCAAGATTCTGGCAATCGTTGCAACATTCCCTATGAACTAGGCTAGACATGAGCACAGCCTACCATCCACATACAGACGGACAGAGTGAGAGGACCATCCAAACACTGGAAGATATGTTGAGAGCCTGTGTGATCGACTTTGGAAAGGCCTGGGATACTCATTTACCCCTTGTCGAGTTTTCCTACAACAACAGTTATCACACGAGCATCAAGGCTGCTCCATTTGAAGCTCTCTACGGCCGAAAGTGCAGATCCCCTCTGTGCTGGGCTGAGGTGGGTGATACCCAATTAGCTAAGGGTCAAGCTTCTGACAATACTCTCACAGGTCCGGAAATCATTCGGGAAACGACGGAGAAGATCGTTCAGATCCGTGAACGATTGAAAGACTCCAGAGACCGACAGAAAAGCTACGCCGATAAACGTAGAAAACCGTTGGAATTCCAGGTGGGCGACCGTGTTTTATTGAAGGTATCACCCTGGAAGGGCTTGATACGCTTCGGAAAGCGTGGAAAGCTAAATCCAAGGTACATTGGGCCCTTCGAGATTCTCGCAAGAATCGGCCCAGTGGCTTACAAACTCAATCTACTGATCGAACTTCGTAACGTACATTCTACCTTCCACGTTTCCAACTTGAAAAAGTGTCTATCCGATGAGACTCTTGTAATCCCACTCGACGAGATCGAGATCAACAAGAGCCTCAACTTCGTGGAAGAACCTGTAGAAGTCATGGACCGTGAGGTCAAAAAGACGAAGCAAAGCCGTATCCCGATTGTGAAGGTTCGCTGGAACGCTAAACGCGGACCGGAATTCACCTGGGAATGAGAGGATCAGATGAAACTGAAATATCCTCATCTTTTTACTTAGATATTTGTTATAATCTAGTAACTTAAACTCAAATTTCGGGACGAAATTCCCTTAACAGGGGGATGATGTGACAACCCGAAAAACTTCTCGCGTGCACTCTTCAATTCTTCCCAATATTAGACTTATTTTACTATATGGTAGTACCCTTTAGAGTCTAATAAAGCGTTCTAAATATGATATAACTAAGGTAGGAGTGTTAAAAAGGGTTAACTCAAAGTGTAGGGATCAAAACCGGGCCAAACACTCCAATACATGGAGTGTGCGGCCATACACTTGAGTGTGCGGCCACACACTCTTGTTTGCGGCCTCACACCCTCCCAACCGCACACTCCCCACATATATACCACCCTTGAATCATTTTTACACACTTCCTTCATTTCTTCAAACATAGAACACGAAAATCCTCTCAAGTATCATCCATTCTCCTTGAAGATCTTCATAAAAGGTACCAAGAACACCAAGAACACCAAGATCTTCATCTGGCAGCACACATGGCAGCACACACCACCTGGCAGCACACATGGCCACACACAGGGCCGTACACATGTGCTGGCAGCACACTAGGCTGCACACCTGGCCGCACACACACATATAGTGTGTATTTTGGCCATACACTCTCTTGTGTAGCCTTATAAACCCTTATACAATCATATGTGATTATAACACTTCATTATAAGTGTTTACTAGTCCCTAAGGTGGTCCCAAAATCATCAATTAGTTGTTCATAACACTAATTAAATCCATATATATGCCAATATATGCTAAATAGGATTCGCGCGTGTACTCAAGTCACCACTTGACACCTAGCACCAAATCCAACATTGTCATCAGAACCACTCACTTCAGGTGAGTTCATACCCCTTTAATTAACCTTTGAAATTCTTTTAAATATTTTAAATACTTTATGGGGGGATACAAGTTAAATACTTATAGTTATTGCATCAATCACATGTGATTAATAACTAGAAAACCAATGATTTATCACTATTCAAACTGTTTATCAAACTGTTTTACTTCAAAACATTTTACCAACTCTTTTACTTATCAAATGCTTTTATTAAAACTTTGTTTTACTTCTTATAAATTGCATGCCCATATATGTATAGATATATAAGCAATGTTTAAAAGGCTTAGGAAGGCCATCCGCCCTATTTCTTTTTTCTCGATTTGGATGTGGTCTGGTGGGATTTCGGGTAACCATCCGAAGGTCGTTTCAATATTAATTATATATCAAATATACATATATAGACATAAAAGTACTTCCAAAATCATACATACTAGACACATCATTAGTAAGTTACCATCGGGGTAACGCAGGATCATACCACTACAACTTCTAGATCAATGAGTCAGTTCATTCATGAGTCTATACATTACATTACTACTAGAACATATGCAACTATACTAGGAAGAGAACATATACAACTATACTAGGAAGACAACATATACAACTATACTAGAGAGAGAACATATACAACTATACTAGGATGGGAACATATACAACTATACTAGGATGAGAACATATACAACTATACTAGAACGAGAAACATTACATTACATATACAAGAATACGTTAACAATTGTGATCCACTGGATCGGAGCATGCCTTAAATGTCATGTCCCGAGTTGTAGCCAAAATTCTCTTGGAGGGAGAGCGTGAGTTTGCGTATAGATCTATACTCGATTGACTATCCTACACCTTGCTGCTAGCTACAGCCGGACCTACAGGTCTGCGGGTGCCAAACGTCATTCCGTTATTACGACCATTCATATGTCGTTGTTACCAGTCGATAGTATGGTGCAATTTATCACATTATACCTTAATATAAATCCGGTTTAAGGTAGTTAGTACTTAGTACAGCAGTAGTTCCTATATTACAAAACTACAGTACTACAATGATTTACCCATTACATATTTTTAGTGATAACCTCACTTAAACATTAATGTACAAACTATATTTGTTAAATGATAGTTACACTTGGGAAATTACACACTTTTACAACAAACGAGCATACAAAACAGTTAAGCCTTGGTAGAATGCTACTTTAATAGAAAATATAGGTTTTTCTGAGAGATTTACACTTTTACAAACACTTACATACATTTTACAGACTTATACTTGAGACACGTTCAAACGTTTTAATAACAAACACCGACACTAAAATACTTATGAACTCACCAACTTAATGCTGATAAACTCTTTCAAAATAACTTGTATTCTCAGGTCATCAGTAGACAGGTACCGATGCCAGCTTTTGAGAAGATGGAGCGTATTCAAGACTCATCATATTATTTTGATTTACATTATATTTTTGGTGTCTAAAACTGTACAGAACACGCTTGTATTAAAATTATATATTTAATGCAATGGATGATGTTGTTTGCTTATTTACATTTACTGTGTTGTGATACTGTACATGACGTCCTCCGCCCCAGAACGTTTCTGCCGTTCTTGGTTTTGGGGTGTGACATGATTATTCTTGGATGACTCATTAATAAATCATTTACCAAAGCCCAATGGAAAGGCCCAACTCAAGGCCCAAATGAAACTAGGGTTTCACATAAAATGATTAAGTCCATCACTCTACTAGATAAGTCATATGGTGTGATTGGGTGTAGTTCACAATTCCATTCTAATGGCCCAAATGTGGGTCCCGATAAGTCCAAGGCCCATATATAAAAAATTAGGGTTTTCTAAACCCTAATTAGGGTTTCCAACCCAATCATAGCCCAATAGGCCCAATAGCTAGGTCTTTTGATCAATTAGGGTTCATTAGGCCCAATTCCACTAGGCTCGTTAGGGTTTCGCTAGTCGGGCATCACCCACTACCACCTCGGGTAGTGGTGGTCAACGGCGGCTCACGGCGGCGGCCACCACCTTACGGTGGTGGTTAGGGTTTCTAGTCCGATTAAGTCCAGACAGGCAGACATCACAAAAGCAAACTAATCACAAGCTAAAGTACACTGCCACCCAACACGACGGCTGGTGGCGTCAGGAGGCGACAACCACTACCCTACGGTGGTTGGCTTTTCGGTTTTCTTTCCATTATTCCTTTACCGATTACATCATACAATGCAACATCTCATAATAACACACACACAACCACCTTGTGGTGGTTGGCGGTGGCACATGGTGGCAGCGACATCAACGGTGGCAGAAGGTTGTAATGGTGGTGACCATCGATGGCAGAACGAAAGGAAAGAGAAAAGAATGGTGGTGCGAAACCCACCGAGTAAAGCAGTAGCAACATCGACAGAGAGTCGTTTGCGATCCTCACCGGCGATTGGAGCAACGACGGCGCTGGAGGGTTGACAGGTCTCGTCGGTGGCAAAGTCTCCGACTAGGGACGACATCCACTTTGGCAACCACGGTTGACCGGCAGAATGAACCTGGCGGCGACCAGTGACGAAGAAGGAGAGGGTGGCGGGTGATAATCGCCGCTAAGGTTAGGGTTTCAGGAGTTATATACCCGACACCATCCAAACTCATTCCCATAATAACAACTATGGTCCCTCCTTCCAGAATTAATTTCAAAAATAGCTCCCATAATTACCCATTACATCCCTACTCCTAATAATTCCTTCCATTTTAATTCCAGCAGTTACCTAATTGCCCCTCCGCCACAAATCCTTTTCAAAATAAATCCATATTTTAATTATCTGTTTCAGATTTACATTGTGAATCTGTGTAGATTCATATTGTGAATATGTGTAAATCCATACAGTGAATTTATACACAATTAATGATTTATAGTTAATTTGAAGAGATAAAAAAAGTAAAAAAGAAATTATCAAATTTGATATCAATGGAAAGAAGATAAAAAGTTATGAATTTATATATTTTTAGAATTTATTTTCGATAAATAATAAGATCTAAAACTTGAAAAAATAATGAATTTATATATTTTTATGTGTTATCGCGGGTAATAATCCAAGTTTTTCGTTGTAAATTTAAGGGGGTGTTTGGCTAAGTTTATTTATTGCTTATTCTCCAATAGAGGTGGCAATCGTGTCGTGTCGTGTCGGGTTCGTGTCGTGTCGAAACACTAAACGGGTTGAAAGTGTCTGACCCTAACCCGACCCATTTAATTAACGTGTCGTGTCGTGTCAACCCGTTTATTTTCGTGTCGAGTTCGTGTCGGGTTTCGGGTTAGGGCTATACCTTGAAATATGTCGTGTCATGTGAGGTTAAAAGGTTGAGCATGTTGAAAGAGTAGGAGTTTGGTAGGCGGAAATGAAAAACTAATTGTTTTGAGGCAAAATAGATGAAGTCATAGTAAGTTTAGATGACAAAATTAAAAAAGTGAGAGTTGGGGAGGCGGATGACAAGGTCATGAGGATGTGAGAGTGGTGAAAGAGACTGGGTAGTTTGGGAGAGAATAGAAAAACTGAAATGAAATCTTGATCTAGACGGCTAAGTTATTTCAACATTACAAAACAATTCAATTCGAAGGTTTTCTTTTGCTTATGCTTTTGGTTTTGTATCTTTCTAGTTTATTTAAATAATTCAAAAAACTTGCATATAAATAAACAGGTCATTTTCGAGTCATATTCGAGTTGAAATTCTCAACCCTAACCTTACCCATTTAATTTTCGTGTCGTGTCGTGTCAACCCGTTTATTTAAACGGATTGAAATATTTTACCCAAACCCGTTTATTTCGTGTCGGGTTCGTGTCGGGTTTCGTGTCGTGTCAATTTTTACCATCTCTATCCTCCAAGCATATTTTTTATAAGCTCATTTTTTGAATTCTGCTTATTTTCTTAATGTAAGTCGTAATAATGTTAAAAGTTGAAAAATAAGTTATAAAAAATAAGTTCAAAAAATAAACCAAAATAATAAACACCGCTTAAACCTACCCCAAGTTAAACCTAACTCTTATAGATTTGGATTCTGGTTACTGTGATGATGTACACGTCCAAACAACCCTAACTCCCTGTTTGTGTGTATTCCCGTTTTCAACTCCGTTATCTCTCGTTTAAGAAAAAAACGTCTTCTACCTTCCCTACCCTTTACAGTCGCGTTTTCTCGCCGTTGCCAAAAACCCTAAGAACTCTATAATGGCGTCGAAATTCGGGATGGCCGGCGGCATACCGGAACGGCGTGTCCGGCCTGTTTGGGACGCAATCGACTCTCGACAGTTTAAAAATGCACTCAAGCTATCTACGACTTTGCTCTCCAAATATCCCAACTCTTCCTACGCTCTCGTAAGTCTGCTGTCTGATTCCCTTCTTTTCGTGTGGGTTTCAATAAGGATGAGTTCGTCAATACCTTACAGTATTTCTGTAAGAAAAGAATTGGTCTGATTTAATTGACTGATCTTGCACTCAAACCGTCAACAATTTGGTTGTTCTCGCCAGGACTTAGGAATTGTTTTTCTTATTAGAACGACGAGTTCAGACATTCCGTTTAATGAATGCAGCTTCATGATAGTTCACTGCTTTCCATTGGCGGATTCTCCATGATAAATCATCATAATTTCTTCTTCTATTGGCTCTTATAAGGCAGGGCAGCAGTCTTATATAACCGATTAAGAATTAGGTGTATAAACTAGCCATCTTTAAGGGTTTATTTTCCCCACACTCCACCCTGGATACATATAAATTTCAGATGAACTTTTTGGATATCCACTACACAAATTTAAGAACTCTTCTTTTTTAATTCAACCAAGAAAATGAGGGGAGTCTTGCAAGAGAAATTGAGAAAAGATCTGAAACTCATGTCCTTTTCTGAAGTGTTATTTTCTATACCTTAGCATAGTCATCCGAATACATTTGTGTTCTTCATTGGTCTGATTTTCGAAGAAGAACTGTGATTCATTGTTCTATTTCTTGTTTTAATGCAATGCAGGCACTTAAGGCTCTCATATTGGAAAGAATGGGTAAATTGGAGGAAGCACTATCTGTCTGCATCAATGCTAAAGAGCTTTTATATAAGAACGATTTGATCTTGATTGATGACCTCACACTAAGCACATTGCAGATTGTTTTTCAACGGCTAGATCATCGTTAGTATTTCTAATATGCCCCCTCCATTGATGCAATTTCTTATAATCTTTCTCTACTTACAAACTTATATTCTATTTACATCATCAGTGGACATGGCTACTAGTTGTTATGAGTATGCATGCGGAAAGTTTCCGAACAATTTGGAACTGATGATGGGACTCTTCAATTGCTATGTTCGTGAATATTCTTTTGTTAAGCAGCAACAGGTTGATGATATCCAGAAATATTTTGTCAAATTTATTGTTTGATTTGTTTCTTGTGACATTTATGTGACATGTTTTTGTTTTATTTTGTAGATAGCCATTAAAATGTATAAAATTGCTGGTGAAGAGAGGTTCTTGCTGTGGGCAGTCTGTAGCATTCAGTTACAGGTTTTTTGTGGGAATGGAGGAGAGAAACTTTTGCAATTAGCAGAAGGTTTGCTTAAAAAACACATTGCTTCTCATAGCTTGCATGAGCCTGAAGGTGCGGTTTGATTCCTTTTTTTGATTAATAATTATATAAAAGGACAGGTTTTATTCATGCACAATGTTCTATCATCTGAATGAATGGTATTGGTTGCAGCTCTTAGTGTATATATTTCTCTATTGGAACAGCAAGCCAAATATGGGGATGCTACAGAAGTTCTTTCAGGGAACTTAGGATCACTTATAATGATTGAAGTTGATAAACTACGGATACAGGTACTATCTGCTTCTTTATCTTTTTATGCTACCTTTTTATTTCATTGATTCACTTGGATTTGTTAATTGAACTCAAGTGAACAATTTACACTATCTAAACACTTTTGAAAATATTACATATTTTTAAATAGCAAGATGAAAACTAAAGAAGGATAAGAACTGTATTGTATTGGGATTTAAACATCAATGACATTAAGGTCAACTGGTCCCATGTTTTCATTCCTAAACTAGTTACACAAACAATTAAAACTTCAAATTCAAGTTTACTATTTATATCAACATTAACAATATTCTGGTAAGTGATAACTCATTTAGGTAATCTGTAGACATAAATGGTTTCACACTTTTTTGAAAACATAAACAAGGAGAGACATCAAACAGAATGATAGAAAATGAGGCCTATGTTTCTATATGGTTTTATTTATTCTGCAACACCATGATCTTATACTTTGATAGTTGAATTTCACCTGAATAATCGATTAGAAAAATTTAAATGTACTTATTTTTCTCTATTCAGTCCTATAGCAAAGTGTAACATTCTAATCTCAAATGAAGTACACCAAAAAAATTTCTTTTTAGAAACAACACAAATGTTACCAAAAAATGTACTTCCATATCCCATGACCCCTTTGATATTATAAAAAACTCAAACAAGTTTGAAGGACCATTTACATGTGGAATGGTCACAAGTATTTAATTTCACAAATCGATTTTCTCTATTCCATTCAGACTTCTCTTTATCATATTTATGGTAAAGTCCCAATTTCAACCCTAAATTGCTCATCACTAGCAATTTAGTGCACCAATACCATTTACTTCCTATAAATGATGGTTTATATTAACATCATCTACTCAACTACTCAAGATTCAACAGTCAAATATTATTCTCTAGTGGGTTTAATATTTTTATTACTTTAACCCAAGCAAATTCACCTACAGTCTCCTAATTTAGATATTCAAAACGAAATTATACTCAATATGTGGAAATAAATGCTTGATTTTAGCATTTTCTTAATTTCTCTAGGTTAATAAACAATTATGTCAACATGTATTTGGGTTTTCCTCATCATCCAGCTCATTGACTCAAAAACCCCAAATTCACAAACCCTAATTGCATTTAACCAGCAAGAAGATGAAAAGAAGATCTTACCTTGATTTTGGAATGCTAATCTGACATAGAGATGTTAGTTTCTTTCACAATTTGACCTTGGCACCACAAAGACTCCAAAAATCGCACCTAATCTTTGCATACATATCCCTGGAACTGAAAAGATAGCCACTAACCAAAAATCCTGATTATGGTGAAATTTTCCAAATTCTTATGAGTGTTGTGTATTTGTATTTTAGTTTGTTTGCATATCTTATATACTTGTGCTCTTTAACTTACAAGTTGACAGGGGAGGCTTCTTGCTCGGGCAGGTGATTATGGTGGAGCTGCAGATATTTTCCAAAAAGTCTTGACGTTGTGGTATGTCTTCATCTTCCATCCACTTTCAGTGACTCATTATTTATCACTAATTTTATTTATTTATTTATTTGAAGCCCTGATGATTGGGAATGTTTTCTTCATTATCTTGGTTGCTTGCTGGAAGATGACTGTATTTTCCCCAGTGGGACTAATACTACCCCTTCAAATTCAATCCACGTGTCAACATCGATCGACTGCAACCTGTCAGATGACGTGGTATGACTATGTCCTTCCTTCCTTACATCTATTTACCTTTAAGCCCTTGAAGTTTATGTCTTTCAAAAATTATGTGCAGTTTGATTCTCGTATATCGAGGGCCTCTGAATTTGTAGAAAAGCTAAAAGCAGAAGCAGGTAGCGATTCTATAAGAAACCCGGACTTGGCAAATCTTGAAATTGAGAGGAGGAAAATAATATTTGGAAAGGGTAGTTATGACAAACTCATGGAGGACATTATTCTATTCTTCTCCAGGTATTGTTATACTATATAGTCTTTGAGGGCAAAACAGTATTTTTCTAAAGCTTTTCTCTTTCAACAGATTTGGACATTTAGCTTGCTTCTCAGCTGACGTGGCAGTCTTCCTTCAAGTTCTACCCGGTGATAAAAAAAACCAGTTACTAGAAAAGTTGGCTAAACGCATTGCTTCTTCCGCCACGTCATCAAAAAATGTTCTTGGACAACATATAACACTTTTCAAAATAAGAGAACTGATTGGTGACATGTTCCCACTTCCTGAAGGAGGTAAAATCTCTTGTAAATTTTGTATTTTTTTTCTTATCTTTCATAAAGTTTAGTAATTTACATTCCTACCCTTTTCCACACAGATCTTGTGGGGTTTGCAGTACAAATGACAGAAATGTATTGTCAGAATCTTCCTCTTTCAAAGGACTTGGATGTACAAGAGAGTATGTTTGGTGAAGAGTTTCTATCTATGACATGCAATGTACTGGTTCAGGTATAAAATATACTGCTTAATGAAATATAATAATAATAATTTATTTATTTATTTATATTGAAACTTTAATGTCTTGCTTTCTTGTTGTAGTTATTTTGGCGTACAAAACATATTGGCTACTTATTGGAAGCTATTATGGTGTTGGAGCTTGGGTTGACTGTCCGCAGGTTCTTGTTTCTTCTACTTTTCTTTTCTTCCACTTTTGCCCTTCCAGTTCTTCTTTCTCTTATTACATATCCATGCTTTTTTGGCAGATATGTTTGGCAATACAAGATTTTGTTGCTACACCTGTACTCTTATTGGAATGCTCTTCCATTAGCATATGAACGGTAATATAATTTAGAATCATATGTGTGTTTCAATACACATTTGAATTGACGATTTTATCCTTTTTAGGTACAAGTCATTGGATGTGAAGAACATCCTTTTGGAAACAGTGTCGCATCACATTTTACCCCAAATGTTGACATCTCCGTTATTGGTAGATACTAGTGATCTTTTAAAGGGTTACTCAAGGTTCATGGATGAACACTTCAAGGAATCTGCAGATCTTACTTTTCTTGCATATCGGCATCGAAATTACTCAAAAGTATGTTATATGTTTTATATTCCCTCAATATTATCTCTTCGTATTATTTATGGATTAAAATCTTTTATAGGTAATTGAATTCGTTCAATTTAAAGAGAGATTGCAACGTTCAAGTCAGTACTTAACAGCAAAGATTGAAGGATCAATCCTGAATTTGAAACGGAATGCAAATAGTATTGAACAAGCAGAGGTATTTACCTAATTACCCCCACTTTTCATGGTCTATCTATATTTCATGTGGCAATGTTAAAATGTCAATTTTTTTCTTCCTTTTTTTATTTATTAGTCTGTACTTAAAAGCTTGAATTTTGGAAGCGACTTTCTTGATGTTTCAAATGAGATCCAGTCCAAGAAATTGACCTTCAATGAAGATTTACAATTACGTCCTTGGTGGACCCCATCTTACGACAAAAATTACCTTTCAGGTGAGCCTATTTTTTTCTGGTATGCATCACATTTGTAACCACTAATCATGTTTATTACTTTTTTTTTTTTTTTATCATTTCATTCTCTCCTTACAGGACCTTATGAAAGCATGTCAAATTATCCTAGAGAAACCTTGGTATGTATACTCACATATTATTCATTTTTTATTTTTTATATAATATTCGATCTTTACCTCTGTTTTGGAATCATTAAATATTTCAAATTCCAATTCCTTGATCCTCTTTTGCAGCGGAATGATGTTAAAGAAATGGAATCAAAGGTGACAAGAACAATCGAGAAAAGGTCACTACTTCCACGTATGATCCATCTATCAATACAATGTGCTTCATCATCAGTAAAAGTCAATTCCAATTCCGACATTAATGGTTTTGATTCCAAAGCCTCCTCAGAGCTCAAATCCTTGCTGGAATCTTATGCAAAATTTCTACAGCTCCCATTCCATGATGCAGTGGAGCTTGTTACGAGTGTTGCATCCGGTCAAAAACCTTTGGAGGTTTTTTCACCAAATCTGATTGACTGGATGAACTTTGCTGTGTGTTTAAACGCCTGGAATCTGAATTCCAACGGAATCACAATTCCGATGAATTGGGAACTTTTGTGTTCATTACTACAACAATCCGTTTCTTCAAAGATAAAAACCGCAAAACCGTTAGTATCTTTCCCGGGAACCGATCTTTCCATTCTTGTCCAGTTAGTGATGGAGCCGCTGACGTGGCACGGTCTCATCATCCAGTCATGTGTCCGGTCAGCTCTTCCATCCGGTAAAAAGAAGAAGAAAGGTGGTGGCGGTGGGACCTCCGATCAGTCAAACACCCAACTCTCGAGTTCAATAAAAAATTCAATTGTATCACTAAATAACACGATTGATGAAGTTTCTAAATCGTTAAAAGAACAAATCAATAAGTCAGTTGATGGGGACATTGACATTTTACTTTCGTCTATTAATTGTGTTGATGGTGGGCCCGGGCCCGGAAAAGTTGTTAGGATTCTTGAAAAATTGGTTTCTTCGGTCGATGATTTGGAGGTTGGTGAAAGGATTTGTCATGCGGTTAAGCCGTGGAAGGCGGCTGATGTGGCGAGGAAGATGGTGACGGCTCAGGGAACTGCTTTGACCGACTTCCTTAATGTTTGTGATTCAAAAATAAAGGTTTTGCAGGGACTAAAACTTCAAATATAATAAGATTTGGTGAGTGAGTCCATGAGGTTATTTGTACACTTAGTGTTTCATTTGTTGAGCTGTTTTGGTTTTTTAGTGTTTTTTTACAGCTTTTTGTATGAGCATAAATTTTGGAAACACATTTTATTTTTTGTAAATTGATGGCGTTTTGCTTTTGGAGATTGGATTTTTTGTTATATAAATGGTGTTTTTGTTTTTTGTTTTAATTGTTTGGAAAAGATAGTTTTGGAGGTGTCAAAATCATGTACAAAGTTTTCAATAGAAAAATAGCAATAATTAATGGTTACACCAAAACCCTCTTTTGGTTTTGATTAATGAACATTTTTAATTTAAATTCTCTTTGTCTTTGCCAAAAAAGAACCCCAACTGTTTTTTTAGTCAGGGTACCATAAACAAGAAGGTTGTTTCTTCATTCTTTTAAACTAAAAGAAACTACCATCCTCTTAACATAGGAAGCTCAAATAGTTTCCAAAAGACATAGATGTACATAATGCTAAGTCTTGGTCTATATTCATGATCTTGGCGATTATAATAATTATAGTCTAGATTTTTGTAGTAATCGCATTGTATGCTAAGTCTTGGTCTAGATTCATGATCTTGGCGATTATAATAATTATAGTCTAGATTTTTGTAGTAATCGCATTGTGTGCTGATCTATAGCTGATAAGGGACAATTAGGTAGGATCAGATCGGATGTAGGTTCCGTTTGGCATACAGAGTATACTGTTTGCAAATCCCACTTTAAAAACCGCATTAACTCCAGCCTTGATATTCCGTAAGTAGATCAATCAGTATAATGACATGAAATTATTGATAAATCTTATTTATAGGTTTATAATAACGACTTATGACTATAAATATAAATTACACTAAGATAAGGTTGAATGTAATTTAACTTACATAGATTTTCTAGACAAAAGTCTGGAATTTGCACTGGCAGAACTCCGGTCTACTAGCTACTAGATATCGGGCTTTTAAAGACCTCATAGCTTGGCTAAAACTTTTAGAATCGAATGAATTTCAGACCAAAACAACAAAAAATCGAGAGAGAGAGAGAGAGAGAGAGAGAGAGAGAGAGAGAGAGAGAGAGAGAGAGAGAGAGAGAGAATATTGGAATGATATTGGGAGAGAATGAGCAACAACATCTATTTATAGGGTTGAATCTCGACCTTGCGCGCCGCGCACTCCAGCTACGGCGATCCTCCAGATTTTTGCCACGTGTCACAAATATGGTGGTCCACGCCCCACTATCTAGAAGGTAAACGCGCCGCGCCTCTTGCGTGCACTTGTGAATTTCCAAATTTTCAAAAAATCGTATATTCTTCATACGAACTCCGTTTTCGACGTTCTTTATATCCCCAGAAAGCTCTCGACGAGATCTACAACTTTTGTTGTAATACCCATAAAAATCACAAGAAATTTAAACTTTAAAATCAACCCAATTCATAAATTGTTTACAAATCATAGTTTTCAAAACATTTTCCAAACATCTGAGTCTCCCAAAATCATAAGTCATAAACAAGAGGAAGTGTACAATCACACCTTCGCCTCCTACGATCATTCGAAGTACCTAAAACCACAACTAAAAACCGTAAGCCAAAACTTAGTCGTTTCCCCCAAAGTACCAACACATAAGCAGATAACTATACGATAACAACATGTACTGGGTCCACAACTAAAATATTGGATTACCCCTGAGCCCACAACATAAGTCTGGCTTGCCCTCGAGCCCATAACTTATGTCAGGCTTGCTCCCTGAAGAAATCCATCATAGGACCGAAATATCGTTAAGTCCTTAATACGAGTCTGGCATACTGCTCGATCCTCAGCTCATATCTAGAATTCTCCTGAGCCCTCAGTATAAGTCTGGCATGCCCTACCCGACCCTCAACTCATATCTGGAATGCTCCAGGGTTTGTTAGCTACCGCACGAAGCAGTACGACCTCTACCCAACGCAATATGTTGACATATAACGGATAATAACATATACATATAATCATGCAAACAAAAGCACAGGTAGTCCTACATATCTACCAGACTATCATATCGAAAACTAACGTAATCATGCATATCTATTCCATACTCAACATATCAATGAATGGCAGAAATCAAACCAATGAGTCGGCCTTGGTGCCTTCGAACCGTAAGTACAGTAAGGAAAACTCACCTCACAAACTGGACAAAAGCTGATGAGGTATCGACTATGAATCTCAACTCTAACCAACACCTATTCCAAGGCGAATCTCAATCAAAATCCCAAAATACCCTCCTTAGGTGAAACTGGGTCAAAGGGTCAAAAAGTCAAGAAGAGTCAACTTAGCTGACCGTCACACCATGGTAGCCCTTTACCACGTCGGGTGTCGAAAACGACAAAATAGTCGTGATCAGCCCCGCCACCACGTTGTGGTGGCCTTGCCACGTCGTGGTAACATGTTTTTGCAGCAACTTAACGCATTCAACCATTTTCTTCGATTCTAAAGGGTCTCCAACTCAAATATGGTCCATAATAGGGTCTAGATGGATAAAGTTTCCAACTTTATCCAATAGAACCCTCCAAAATGTATAGATCTAAACTCTAAGGTCCAAAACACTACATGTTATGCAATAATCACTCAATCCATAAGGTTACTTGTCTAAAAGCTCCAAAAGAGTTTCCAACAGCAAACACATCATAAAAATCAATGCTTTTCAGACATGCATGCCCAATGCATGTCTTGAACTCTTATTAGGCCAAAATAGGGCAAAAAGGCCAAGATTCCATGCATGGCCTCAAAACTCAATTTTAATTCATATCCAAAGAGTCAAATGCTCCAAATAGCCTGGAAATTCATAAAGTTGCAAACTTTATGAAGTTTAACCATCCAAAGCAACAAGGCATAGATAAAAGTGGACAAAATCCAAACATCTATCAACTAACTCATCAAGATGAAGACTTTATACCTTCTTGAGAAGATTGAGGAAGATAAACTCTTGGATCTATGTTTCTTTGGTCTCCTAATATGATATTCCATCACCTTCTTTCTTTATAAGCACCAAACACACACACTTTAAGGCTAAAAACTCACACAAGGGATCTAGGGTTTGCAAGGGATGATTTGGAGAGATGGAGGCTGATGGGAGGGAGGCTATGAGAGGTTAAGGAGTTTAAATAAGGGCTCAACCCCTAAACTCTAGGGTTTTCTCCAATAGCCACCACCATGTCGTGGCCAAAAAGAAATCATACACAATTGTAATAATCTCATATCTGGAATCGAGTGTTACATTTGTTTAGACTCCATCGATTAATTTTGACTTTATTTTTAAAACTATATGTTTAGCAGGTTTAGACTGTTAAAGTCCTTTAAAAGTTAATAACTTTGTCATATGATATCCGTTCTTGACCGTCTTTATATCGACGAAACCATATGGACGAGATCTTCAACTCTCATTTAGATTGTTTTTCCTAATAATCAACTGATCTCTACTTCGGTTTCTGAGCCGTATATTGTTGCGTCGAAAATTTGAAAAATCATAACTTCTTATGATGAAGTCAGGTTTGGGACGTTCGCTGTATGCATGCTCAAGATTTAACGATCATTACGAATTTAGTTTAGATTATTTTCCTTAAATAATCCTTATTTGATAATGTCTAATTATCACTGAGACTATTAATTATCCTATTATTCTTTAATCATATAGCCATATCTTGCGGGCGTTACAATTATATCCCCTTTAGGATGATGGCATCCTAGAATCATCAACAAAACAAAGCTTGTGTAATGACTCCACATGTTACCTTTCCATCATAGGTGGTAATCGTAACTCTTATGTCATTTCTATTGAGTTTCTAACTCTTAGACTTATTGACTGTTAATGGTGCTGCACCTACTTTTCCTCCTAAATTAAGGTCTTTACTTCGATTACCATAACATACCGCTGCACCATTTTTTAATGAACTTTTATCGTATGATGCAACAGTTAGACTCAAGTCTCTTTGAGTTAGACGCTAACACGAAAGGTACCTTCCTTCATTTTTTAATGTGATATTTTAGCATGTAGCAATCTCTAGCTACCGGTTGCATTTTAGCATGTAGCAATCTCTAGCTACCGGTTGCTAAGCTCTAGTGATGATTTGCAACCTGTAGATTGCGTTGATCCTTTCCTTCATAGATCTTTAACTAAGGTCGGACACTACGTCGAACTTACTTCATAGATTAGTCGGACTCGATTTGATATGACCTACAAAGGTCTGAATGATATTTATCTTCGTAGTCATTACCGAAACAAAGATAACGATGAAATGAACCAATTAACCAAATAGCTCAACTACTTAGAGACTTAGTAACCTTGTGACTTTCTCTGATCCAAGTACGAGTCCCGTGCTTCCAGTAGTATAGGCCTCTACTATCTTTCACACCTACTCAAATTTGTTCAAAGTATTGCCTTGCTGATCACAACAGGAAATCACATAGAAAACACATAACACAATATAGCTATTGAAATTTTGTGATTTGGTATTTAGATTATGATAGGATACAGAGATATGAAAATACTCAGGAGAGAGAAGATGGCTTATATTTGATCTCTTTTCTTTAAATTATAAACAAATATAAAACAATAAAATAATTAAAAAATAAGTTCATAAATGTATTATAATCTTTTCATATATGTCATGGACGGAAAAATACAAGAACTCAGAAAACAAAAGAAAATGTTAGGGACCAAACATAAATTTTTATAAAATATATGGACGATTTGAATAATATGTTCTATATTTTATCAACTTAACAAAATTGGCTACAATAGTCCCCCCTCTTGTTTCCACAGCCGTCCAATAGTCCCCCCACCTCCCACGGCTTCCAATTAGATCAATAACTCTTAAACAAAGAAAACCCAATTTTTCTTTCTGTTTTCCAGAAGCTTTCTCTATAACTTCCCCAAATTCCCTCGATCCCTCGCCGTAAGTTATTCACTTTCTTGCAGGTTGAATCCAAGCAATCAATTTTAGGGTGCTGTGTTGTATTTTATGCTCCAAACCTGAAATCGACGTTGTATTCTGTTTTGTTCTGCTCTTTTTTTTATTTTTTAGGTTTGTTGTTTTTTTTCATTCTTCTGATTTCCGCCTTCCGACTGTGTGTTATCATTTAAAAGATACCGAAAAAGAAGAAAGAGAAAGAGGCATACATCAGTCTTCCCGAAAGTATCAAAATTTACCAAAACCCTAAGGATCAGGAACTAAAAAACCCTAACCTGAATGGATCCTTGCTCAGAAAGCTCTAGCAACAGTCCCCAAGATTCCGGTAACGTCTCCACTGTTGCATCTGGCTCCTCCACCTCGTCTCCAGCAGTGACCATCACCCCTAGCCGCTACGAGAACCAGAAACGCCGGGACTGGAACATCTTCTGCGAGTACCTGAAAAACCAGCATCCACCACTCTCTGTTTCACAATGCAGTAGTGCAAATGTGCTTGGATTCCTTTCTTACCTTGACCAGTTTGGAAAGACTAAGGTTCATAACTTGACATGTCCGTTTTATGGGCATCCGACAACGACAGACCCTTGTCCTTGTCCAGTGCGACAAGCTTGGGGTAGTGTGGATTCTTTGATTGGCCGTCTTAGGGCGGCTTATGAGGAGGACGGTGGTTCATATAAGACGAACCCTTTTGGGGCTGGAGCCGTGAGGCTTTACCTTCGAGAGGTTCGTGAGTCGCAATCAAAAGCAAGAGGGATCAGCTATGAGAAGAAGAAACGAAAACGGTTGCCTCCACAAGGTGATGTTTCTTGAAGTCAACAAAACACAAATGAAGCAGGTGACTATTATATTATGTTGGATCTTGGTATGCATTCATCTTTAATTTTGTTTTTCATTTTGTGTTCTTCCCATGTTGAATTATCAAGACTGAAGAGTACTTCTAACTCTTGTTCTTGCTCAAAGGAACCACTGTTAGTTTGTTTTCATTCGGATATCTAGAAAATAATGTCAAAAATGAAAAATCCTGTTATTAATTATGTACATCAGTTATATGCGTACTATTCACTTTCCAAACCATCAAACTTGATCACTTTAAATTTGTTTTCAAAAGTCAAAACTAACATAAAATGCCAAAAACACTACATATATATATGCAATGACTAGTTTTGGTGTACTAGTCACTTGATTTTATCCTTTTTAGGTACAAGTCATTGGATGTGAAGAACAAACAGAATCAAAAGTGACAAGAACAATCGAGAAAAGATCACTACTTCCACGTTTGATATATCTATCATGAGTAAAAGTCAATTCCAATTCCGACATTAATGGTTTTGATCCCAAAGCCTCCTCAGAGCTCAAATCCTTACTTGAATCCTATGCAAAGTTTCTACAACTCCCATTCCACAATGCAGTGGAGCTTGTTACCAGTGTTGCATCCGGTCAAAAACATTTGGATGTTTTTTCTCCAAATCTGATTGACTGGATGAACTTTGCTGTGTGTTTAAACGCCTGGAATCTGAATTCCAACGGAATCACAATTCCGATGAATTTATGTTCATTACAACAACAATCTGTTTCTTCAAAGATAAAAACCTCAAAACCGTTAGTATCTTTCCCGGGAACCGACCTTTCCATTCTTGTCCATTTAGTGACGGAGCCGCTGACGTGGCACGGTCTCATCATCCAGTCATGTGTCTGGTCAGCTCTTCCATCCAGTAAAAAGAAGAAGAAAATTCAATTGTATCACTAAATAACACGATTGATGAAGTTTCTAAATGGTTAAAAGAACAAATCAATAAGTCAGTTGATGGGGACATTGACATTTTACTTTCGTCTATGTCAATAACATTTACCCTTCGTCTATTAGTTGTGTTGATGGTGGGCCCGGCCCCGGAAAAGTTAGGATTCTTGAAAAATTGGTTTCGTTCGGTTGATGAAAGTATTGTGGCAAGGAAGATGATAAAGGTTTTGCAGGGACTGAAACTTCAAATATAAAAAGATTTGGTGAGTGGGTCCATGAGGTTATTTGTACATACACATTTCATATTTTGTAAATTGATGGCGTTTTGCTTTTGGAGATTGGACTTTTTTATATATAAATTGTGTTTGTGTTTTTTGTTTTAATTGTTGGGGAAAATATAGTTTGGAGGTGTCAAATTATGCATAAAATTTTCAATCATTAATCTCATAAATGTCTAGAAAGTATCAATAGTTAGTGGTTACACCAAAACCTTCTTTTGGTTATATTAATGAATATTTTTAATTTAATTTCTTGTCTTTGCCAAAAAAGGACCCCAAATGTTTTTCAGTAAGTGTACCGTAAACACTATATCAACCCAAAAGGCTGTTGTAGGAAGCTCATACTGTCGTTAAAATGTTTTTATTTATTTCTTTTAAATTTTAATGATACAAAATGTTATGTTGCTGAATGTAATCAGGTGTCAAATAAAACTTTCTGATTTTGTGACATCAGATACAAACGATGCTAATGGAATTATTATAATTTTATTGAACCTAACATCAAATCAAATTTATTAATAATAATAGTAAGGGGGAGGCAGATTTTCTTTTTTGTTGAGAAGTTGAAGCAAGTCAACCAACCATATGAGGAAATGCACCAAACCCTAACCATAACTCAATTATAACTAAAAAATGAGAGTCACTGGGGTCCAACCCCATGGACACCTATGACCTGCCCAAAGTTTAAACCATTTTTTTATAGACCAAAACGTGAAAGTTGGAAACTTTTATCCTCTTTCTTATAACTTGTATTAAACAATAAAGAAAAATTGAAGTAGAACTTCACATCTTTTTAAGTTATTTTTAGGACGAGCTTTAACTATTCAGTCATGTTACTTGTTGGTAACCGAAACACATGCCGGATGGAAACTCCATTGCATTCCGATTTAGTCAATGTTTATCGATGCTTTTTGCTATTATACATTGTGAAATTCAGCAAATCTCTTCTTTGCTTTGATTTAAACAATTCTATGTATTCGATTGCTGCTTTTATTACTTTGTGCAACTAGAAAACCAACAAAAAAAGAGAAACACCGAAAATTGTCAAAATACCAAAATCTAATTCCGGATGAAATTATGAAACCCAAAAAGTGAAACTTTGGGAAAAATGAAACAAAAGATGTTGATGGTCAACTCGGTGTGGTTCAACCAGTTTAACCCGGATCAGGATAGCCATTTGCCATGTCTGCATCACTACTATACAAAAAGTAGTGTCCTGCTTCATGTTAAAAAAATAAGCCTAGTGCTAAGTGGTTGCACCAAAATCATTTAAGTTTCCTTTGATTCCAACTTCACAATTGACCCAAAATCAACCCGACCCCATCAGACACTCTGTATATAAACCCACCCCTCATCGTCATCTAACACACACAGATTAACCTTCACACTTCTTCACTCAGAAGTGTTCAGAAACAAGCTCAAAACCTCAACACAAGATCCCCATGATGTCAATATCTCGATCCAGCCTCCTTCTGAGCCTTCTGCTTTCTCTTGCTTTTACTACAATATTCTCAGAAACACATAACTATGAGTTCAAAGTACGCCCTTATATTATATAGTGCACCATCCATCGTCTTCATATACATTTTTTTGTAACTAATATTCGTGTTAATTTCAAATCACTTTGATTTTCACATACAGGTTCAAGAACAAGCAGCAACAAGGCTATGCAGAAACCATAGAATAGTTACAGTCAATGGACAATTCCCCGGCCCCACAATAGACGTACAAAATGGAGATAGTCTTGCTATCAAAGTCACCAATGCTGCTCCTTACAATGTCACCATCCATTGGTAAGTATTTATACTTATATCATTTACATGTTAATCATTCTTCATCATTAATTATTTATTTTGCTTTTGAGACCCTAATCAAATGGTTCGTTGTTTTCAGGCATGGATTGCGTCAACTGAGAAACCCATGGGCTGATGGGCCTGAATTTGTGACCCAATGTCCAATTCGACCCGGAGGAAGCTACACATACAGGTTCACCATAACCGACCAAGAGGGAACATTGTGGTGGCATGCTCATAGCAGATGGCTACGAGCCACAGTCTATGGTGCACTTGTTATTCGTCCAAAGTCGGGTTCTTCATACCCCTTCCCAAAACCCACAATCGAGTTTCCTGTTGTTCTAAGTATGTAAATTCATGTCCTTTTGGCTTTGCGATTCACACATTTTTCTGATTCAACCAACTGTTTTTAACTTTGTTCATTGTTGACGATGAAACAGGTGAATGGTGGGATAGAAAGGTCATCAGTGTCCTCCGACAAGCCTTATTCACAGGTGCAGCTCCCAATGTTTCTGATGCTCTCACCATTAACGGACAACCTGGTGATCTTTTCCGATGCTCAAGCCAAAGCACTACGAAACTTACTGTAAACAAAGGCGACACAGTTCTTCTAAGGGTCATCAATGCTGCACTCAATCAACAACTCTTCTTTAGCGTCGCTAACCACAAACTAACCGTGGTTGCAACTGATGCTGTTTACACCAAACAGTTTACAACGAATGTAATCATGGTTGGCCCTGGTCAAACCACGGATGTCCTTTTGACCGCAGATCAGCAGCCTGGGCGCTACTACATGGCTGCACGAGCTTACGCAAGTGCTAGAAACGCTCCGTTTGATAATACAACAGCCACCGCCATCTTGGAGTACAAATCTGCTAATTCACAGCCGATTTTACCTCAACTTCCGGCCTACAATGATACAAACACAGTCACTGCTTTCTCCAACCAAATAAAGAGTCCTGGAAAAGTAATGGTTCCAACTAAGATAGATGAAAACTTGTTCTTCACGATGAGGTTCGGGTTCTTTAACTGTACTCCTGGACCTAGATGCCAAGGGCCTAATAACACAAGGTTTGGTGCTAGCATGAATAACGTATCGTTTGTGCTTCCGAATCGGGTGTCTTTACTCCAAGCTTACACGCAGAAGATTCCTAACATCTACACACCAGACTTTCCGCGTGTTCCACCTTTGCAGTTTGATTACACTGGTAATGTCCCTCGTGGGCTGTGGCAACCGGTTAAGGGGACGAGGCTTTACAAGCTCAAATTCGGGGCTAATGTGCAGATTGTGCTGCAAGATACTTCGATTTTCTCAACGGAAGATCATCCTGTTCATCTCCATGGATACCATTTCTACATCGTTGGTCAGGGTTTTGGTAATTTTAATCCTTCCAGAGATACTGCTAACTTCAATCTTGTTGATCCGCCACAAAGGAATACAATTGACGTACCAGTTGGAGGATGGGCTGTCATCAGATTCGTAGCTGATAACCCAGGTAAATGAAACCCACATGAATATATGAATCTTTAGTTGGAAACTTAAACACAATATATATTTCTCTTCTGAATCATTAATTATGATTTTTAGAATTAATTAAAAACATATATGGAGCTAATACTGGGATATTTACAGGAGTTTGGCTGATGCACTGTCACATAGATACTCATTTGGCTTGGGGTTTTGCAATGGCTTTCATAGTTGAAAACGGAGTTGGGGAAACACAGACGTTGCTGCCTCCTCCTTCCGACTTGCCAAAATGTTAAGATCATCACAATATATGTCTTTGTTGGCCGCTGTGGCTTTTAAGTTTTCTTCTTTTCCACTTTGTTGATTACTGGAGAAAAATACATAGCAGTGTTCATAGGTTTCACTTTCATCATCATACCTGCTTATTCTATGCATTCTTATGTGTAAGTTCTTTTGTTCAAAGGAAACGATAGAATTTAATGATTCATCATCAGTTGATGTCTTCTTGTACACCAATTAATTAAAGCTACATTGATTTGCATTCTTGTCTTTGATCAAACCACAATGAAATTTAACTTGCACAATATTTTGAAAATGTTTTTATTACATTTGTTTTTGATCAGAGACAACATATTACATCAACCCTAGTATACATTAAACTAAATAGAAAAAACTATATATAATATTTTTTTAACACACCCCCAGCGGTCCAAGCTGTAATTACCCAAATGCCCTTTGTAATAATGGCAACAATCTGGTGATGAAGTTCCATTCCATTCATATTTAACATTTAGTGCCTCTCACACACCTGAAAAAATCATAGCAAACATATAGTATATGGTTACAGGAATTAGCATTTGATACAGACCAAAAAAATGCCCAAATGTTGACATAAAACACTTAGGATTTTATGCTTACATGTCTTCCACTTCCCCAAGGCCTAAACTTTTCTTAGTTGAAATGCCAAAGTAAACTGCTGTGCAGTTTAGGGAGGGAATTGTTAGTCAGTCTTTAATGGCTATAAAGACTTGGTCTTTAGCTGATTTGAATAAATCGCTAAGTCATATTATAGGAGTATTTGCTATGTATTAGTTCTTTTCATTTTTACTTATATACTCAATTTGCAGTAAATCCACATGTGCTAATAAAGGATTTTGGGATATGCATGAAAAATGACTTGTCATATTTGGGATATGCAAGTCATGTCTGATTTTAACTCCAAAATTAACTCAAACCACGAATAAGCCCCGGCCTATGTGGAATTAAACATTCTTCTTGTATGTATAGTACTTATATTCTTTTTAATTTAATTATTGATTTTTTGTCTGAACAAGTAAATAATACTGTCATACCAGTTTCAAATCTCAAATGAAAGTAAGATAATCTCAAGGAGAAAGTACCTTTTACAATAGTTCTGGCTTTTCCATGTCCTCGGAGCTTCTCAAAAGCATTGATAATTAGAATGTTCATCACTTTACCTGATCAACCAAGATCAGCATGTAACAACTTCTGAATGATTAAGTTGGAGACATTCCAGATGTTTTATCATAGAAATGCTATCCGGAAGATCTTTAATCTTTGTACATGACAAAGTTAGCTTCTCTAATGATTCTAATCGGCCAATATCTTCGGGTAACTTCTCAAGAAGCCAACAGAATTTAAGTTGCAGAGATTTTAGATGTTTCAACATACAAATGCTATCCGGAAGATGTTTAATCTTTGCAGATGACAAAGTTAGATTCTCCAAGCATTCTAATCGGCCAATATCCTCGGGTAAATTCTCAAGCAGCCAACAAGATATAAGTTGGAGAGATTCCAGATGTTTTAACATACAAATGCTATCCGGAAGATGTTTAATCATTGTGGATGACAAAGTGAGCTTCTTTAAATTTTCTAACTGGCCAAGATCCTCAGGTAACTCCTCAAGAAGCCAACAGGATTCAAGTTTGAGAGATTGTAGATATGTCAAGTAACAAATGCTATCCGGAAGATGTTTGATCTTTGTAGATGACAAAATTAGTACCTCTAGATATTCTAACTGGTCAAGGTCCTTGGGCACCTCCGGATAGCCTTTGAGTTTAAGCTTTCTTAATCCCCATAACTCACAAATGCTTTCTGAAAATGTCTCAAGGTTTGTGCAAGCACACAGACCTTGAGAAATAAGTTTCTCAATATTTGTATTCCTTGAGGGTAGACCACCGTCTTTATAAAAACATGTAAACCGGAACTTTGGCAAACTATTGTCGGGGTGAAATGGGCATCTTTCAAGGGACTCTGCAACCAGATGTAACTCAGCTAAAGAATCAACCTCCTCAAGTGGTTCAACATAAAAAGATCTAAACCTTAGACAAGCACTTAGTTCTAAGCAGACAATCTCTTTTAGACATCCGGTGGGAGCGTGAAGTTCTACCAAATCATTAGATTCACTAAGATCTAAATTCTTGAGATTCGGAGCCAGCCTAAGATCAAGGGTCCTCAACTTTGAACGACTGATGTACAGTTTTACAAGCTTTTGAAATACATCGGCCATGTGAAGTTCTCCCAAATCATAAGAATTATCAAGATCTAATTTCTCGAGATTTGGAGTCAACCCAATGTCAAGGGTCCTCAACTTTGAGTTAGTGATTATAATTGATCTAAGCTTGACACATCTACCTGGCATGTGAAGTTGTACCAGATCCAAAGAGTTCCGAAGATCTAACAGCTCGAGATTTGGAGCTGACTGAAGGTTAAGGATCCTTAACTTTACATCACAAAGGTCGAGGGATCTGAGTTTTAAACAAATGCTGGGAATATGAAATTCTACCAAATCAACACATCCTGAAAGAGACAAAGTCTCAAGATTTGGAGCAATCCCAAGGTCAAGGGTCCTTAGCTTTGAATAACTCAGGTCAAGGAATCTGAGCTTGTTAAGAACCTGGTATAAGCATAAAAGGAAGATAAATATTGGTGTGATAATGTATAGCATTAGAATGAATTATGCAAAACAATCAATCAACAATAATTATACCTTTCTTTCTCTACCCTCACAAAGTTGTACAATTCGGCTGTATTCCATCTCAAGTGAAACAAGATTATTTGCTTGAAATGTTTCGGGTAATGACCTAAAAGGGTAATAGCTCCACAACAGGATTCTTAAAGCATTAGGAAAGTATGGGCTGAGTTCATCACATTTCCAATTCCAGAAAGAATCTTTGAGAGACATGTCAAGATATCTAAGTTCCTTCATCTTTCTAAGGCCTTTCATGATAACTTCCGGATTGAGTTCCCGTGTGCTGAATTGTATATATCTTGTTGCTTCGGTACCCTGTAATGCAAGAGCAGCCACAATGAGATTTGTAAATGTGTTAGTTTTCTCCTACTTAAGGATTGATTTGATCCTTACCAAGTCATTAGCCAATATATCTTCAATTTCCATGTCAATCCACAATCTGCTATGTTCATTAGGCTTATACGGATGCAAACGACGGACAATATTCCTGCCCATTTCTACAAGATGGTCATGCATGAACACATACTTGTTGTTGTAACTAGAATTATGATGAATAGTTATGAGAGATTTTTGCTCAAGAACTCTTAAACCATTTCTAGCATGAAATCCACAACTTTCAAGTGCTTCGATTACAAAGTGTTTACGCTCACCTTTCAATATGCATGCAATATCCAGGAATATTTCTTTGTAATCCTCCTCCAAACCGATATAGCTTAGTTCCAGTTTTTTCAGAGTTTCCATTAATGGAATTGTTTTTAGTCTGTCTATGGCATCTATCCATTCAAGCTCACTTTTACCACAAAGAAAGGATCCCAAAACTTTGATTGTTAAGGGAAGACCAGCAGCATAACTTATAACTTGTACTGATTTCTCTTCGTACCCTCGAATTGGCATCTCTTTCCCAAATGCATATCTACTAAACAGGCAAACTGCTTCCTCAAATGATAACAGATTAACAGCAAGAATCAGCTTCACTCGGTGTGCTACAAGCACTTGCTCATCTCTTGTTGTAATGATGATTCTACTTCCCGCCTTAAACCAATTAGGCTCACCAGCTAAGGCCTCAAGCTGGTCTGTGTGATCCACATCATCTAGAACAAGAAGAACCTTTCTACCACGCATCATCTTCTTTATCATGCTTTTCCCCTCATACACGCCACTTACACTAATGCCTTTATCATTTAAAACATCCGAAAGAAGTTGGTTTTGCAACGACTTCAAACCAAACAAAGAGGCATTTGAAACTTCCCTGACATTCTCAACGAAGCATTTACCTTCAAACCGAAAGGATATTTGATCGAAAACAGCTCTCGCCAAAGTTGTCTTCCCACCACCTCCCATCCCCTTGATCCCGATCATGCGAACATCATCACTACCCATTTCTAAAAATGACACAGCATCCTTTACACGGGTCTCCATGCCTACTAACTTTTCATCAAAACCGAAACTGATCGAACGTAACTCTAGTGAAATTTCTTCAACAATTTTTTGGATGAATTTGGCTTCATGCCTATATTAACCAAAATTCAATTAGGTTGCTTACAATAGCACATGAACAATTAGTTTCCCAATCTATAACATATCTATTTCATATATAAAATAGTAACATATATAGTCATATGTTGGCAAGACGTACTCAAGTTTATTTCAGAATTTGACAACACAAATTAGATACTCTGTACATCTCTTACATCCAAGAGTAAACAAGAAACAGAGTGGAACGATATTGCAGATATATTATGATGATGTAACCGTGCATATGAGAAATCAAACTAATAACTTTTTTTTTGAATAATGTAGTCGTGATTTTGGCCAAAATTTTGGGAGAATGATGCTACAGAATTTGCAACCACTGCCGTAGGCGGTGGTGACTGTTGAGTCGAATTTTCCAGCAATTGGACGTCGGTCGGAGTTTGTCATTAGAAGTAGACAACAACAAAAATTTGGCCAAAATCGATGAAGAAAAATAAGTGTTTCAGTCCCAATGTTCACGCGGGTCAAATGAAAGAATATTAAATGCTTAGATCAAGAAATTACCCTACCCATCAGTAGTGTTTTTCAACTCCCATCCAGCTAGATCCGCTGCTTCTTGCAAAGCCTCTCTCCATTTGTCAGACTTCTCGTGGTTAGTATGTTTAGAGAAGGCTTCTCCAACTGCCCCGCTTTGTTTGCGGACTTCGGTTGGTTCGACATCATAGAAGACGGGGTAGGCAGTATGCTCGGTTGTATTGTGACAATCCATTATTTTTACAAGTTCATCCAAGCACCAAGATGAAGAGGCATAATTTTTGGAGAAAACAACGATGTAGAATTTTGATTCTTCAATGGATCCGATGAGCTCATCACTGATTTTTTTCCCTTTCTTAATTCTCTCGTTGTCTTTGTAAGTATGAATGTTTTTTTGCTGAAGAGCAGTATAAAGATGATCAACGAAATTCGCTCGAGTGTCTTCGCCTCTGAAACTCAAAAAGACGTCATATTTATAGCTCTTGTCAACGGATGAAGTTGAACATGATGCCATTGAAGGTATACTTGAAAGATCAAACGTTTGATCGGAAAATGTATGCCTAGAAAGGATTTAAAAGAAGCTTGGATGAGGGTAATCAGACAAGGAATCTGTTTGGAAAAAGCGTGGAATTAAAGCTGTGACGAACGAATTTTCTATGCAATTCTTCAATACCCAATCATAATTCATAAATAATCCAAAAGGTATTGGTGGTTTTATTTATTTATTTTCGATTTTAGCATATACTTTCATTTAACTTTCTAATGTTGTTATTATTATTATTATTATTATTATTATTATTATTATTATTATTATTAAAGCACAGTGTTTTTATGAACATTGCTTATGGTATTTTTTTTTTTACCGTTTTCAATCACCTCCCCTGTCACACCGCCTCGTTCTCCAATCAAATTTCATCCACTGCTCCACCAACTGTTTCTCCTTCACCCCTAATTCCCTTTCTACTTTACTTCTCACCTTCATTCTATCATCGACATCTTTGAATTGCTACTCTCTTCTACATAACAGTCGGATGGAGAAGAAAACCATGAGCATTCAAAACTGATTAGGGAAAACGCATATGTTCAAGTTGTAGCGTCTGTTTCTTTTTCTTCAAAAAATTCCCCATCGAGATGATGTTAAAAGTTCGTTTGGACTCTTTGATTACTGACTGTTTTTTTATATATAGCAGAAGATACGAGGAGCGATGGTGTCAGATAGGGGTGAATGCCAGGCCCGGCCCAATACCTGGGCGACTTGGGCTGTGGCCCAGGGCAGCACATTTTTAGGGGCATAAAATAAGTCTATGTCCCAAAAAAATTAGCCCATGTCTTTGTTATATGATAGAATAATACGTGAGGAGGAGCAGGGAAATGAAAACTTAGCGCCAAACAACCACTAATCGTCTTCAATTTCCCATAGAAAATCGAAACGTCTTCCGACACTTGGAAACATGTTGTCGATTGGATGCCTAGAAGTTGCGTCTCTGATAAATAAAAGTAAGATGTGGCATCTGTATTTTTCGCTTTCAGTCAATTTCTCTGATATTTGGTTTCTAAATACTCCAATTTCTATAGTTTTCAAGTTCTAGTTTGTGATTTCTGATATTTCTAATCTGGTTAAAAGATCTCGGTTCAAGCCTTCTAGGTCCGAGATATTGTGATTCTGATACAACGATTCTAATTTGGGTGGGTTGAATTTCTCTTATTCCGACTTCTCATTCTAATTTCTGATGTGATTTATGTTTAGGGTTTTTGTTATTTGTTTCGGAAATCAGATTGTTTTTTGTGGTTGTTCATGTTTTACTAGACTCGATTTCTTCTCTCTTTGAGTTCGAAATCTACTTATTTAGGTTTGTTTCAAAAATCTGCTTGATTTCTTCTCTTTTTTATTACAAAAAAAATCAAAGTCTTTTAAAGACCTATTTGGATTTTGGTATCTGATTTCACCTCTGTTTGAGCTATTATTCCTCCTCTCTTTGGCTCGAAATTTTTAGCTTTGTATATGATTTTTGTGGTTTGCTTCAGGAAAGTGCAATGCTATTGCTAGCTAGTAATTAAAAGTGCATTGTTATTGTTTGGTAGTACAGGAAAGTGCAATGGTATGGCTGGATCAATCTCGAAAGTACATTGATGTGGCTAGCTTATTTTCAAAAGCTGAATGTTGCTATTTTCATTATTAATTTAATAATTTTTGGTGATGTAACTTGTAGTAGTTATTACTTTAATTTTACCCATATTATTTTCCAGCCACAATTGGCTTTTTTGTTATTTAATTTAGCTTTGTACTTTAAAAAAATGTTCTCCTAAAAGCTGTTTTATTTTTATTATTTATTATTTTGATTATTATTTGCTTTTTAAGAGGAATAGTTAGGGGTTGTTTGATATGCTCATGGTAGATTCTAAATGGCCTTGATATCTCTCAAATATGATATGGGGTTTATTTTTTTGCCCAAGCTGGTATGTTTTTTGATCGCTTCAATGAAAGTTTGAAGTTAAGTATGATTTGGATGTTTTTATAGCCTTTGTTTATGGTCTCGTAAGTGTTGCAGTAGCTTCAAAATTCTGTTGTTGTTGCACATTTGGTGCAAAGTACATGTCTTTAGATGTTAGCCCCATAAAGTTCATTGTCTTTTTCTAAACAAATTTTGATTGACCTCTACTACGAGTTTTTTAGTTTTAGTTGCTTTTTTGTTGTCTATTTTAACGATTGCGTGTACATATTGTTTTTGGTTGTATTTTTACAAATATTTGAATACAAATATATATTGAACTTCTGTTTTATACATGTTAGCTATGTATGTATTTGGTGTATTGTATGGTACAAGCATGGGGGCATTATGATTTTCATCTCGCCCGGGGCATAGAAAACCAATGGACCGGCCCTGGTGAATGCAATACAGAGCATGATTGTTGACGGCGCCTTCTTCCCCAAATCCTTATAGGGCATTTGATTCGTCATATTACCCTCGATCTTCTGCTCTCAATTCTCAAGTAACTCTCTCTCACTCTCTCACGTCGTCTGACCACTACCATCAGAACTAACAAATGGTAGCGTTATACCGCACCACCATAAGGTAAAATTCGTCTGCTTTTGTGTGTGATCCGAAAGTAGGAACTAATCGAGTTAATTTCATAACTACACTCCTTGATACCTCATTTGAAGCATTTCAAAATGTGTAATATAAATCGTCATAAATTGGTTGTGAAGAATATCCATTTATGTGTTCTTTGATACAAAGATGGTTGATTTGACCTTGTATTATGATTATTTCATGGTTAGATTAGCTACAGGAACAAGAAAATTCCAACAATTGATTCTTTCTCCCATGGTAATATGTGGTATTGCAAGTTAGTTGTTAGGAATGACTTAATCTTTGTTGCTCAATTGGAAACATAAGAATCCTTAGTAATTTTGTTTAACTATGAGTTTTTAGGGAAACTTAACTTTTTACTAATTTTGATTTTTCTAAATTGAAGAATACTCATCATCTGGGTCGACTACATGTTGGTGGGGCTTGGGCAAGGTATCTCTATCAATTGAACTGAAAGATAAACTATAACCAAAACCAAAATGAAGTTGAATTTTTAGAATTTGTTGGATTTTGTGAGTTCTTTTTCATGTAGGTATTTGTAGAAATTCACATTTGTGCAATACATTAAACGCATTGTAGTTGTAAAGGCTAATGAAATTTCAAAATCATGAAGGAAAATCGAATGAAATACCTTCTTAACACAGAATTCCCAGCTACAACTTTAAAAGATGTGTCTAGTTGTTGCGTGTTAATTCGACTGAAATCGTTGAGAAATATATATTGATTGTTGCAGTTTTAAATCTTTTCATTTCACAAACCAATGAATCTTTGTTTTGTTTTTTATTGTAAATGAACTTAGATACTGCCTTTCATGCATTTTTTGATCTGGTGGCTGATAAGGTATGTTTTTTTTTTTATCTTCCAGTTTCAAGAAATAGATTAATAATAGATCTTCTATCTTTTTATATATAGTACAAATTGTTTAATTATTCATGCTTGCAACTTATGGTTGCTATTGTTATGTATAAGACCTCCAGAGGCTGCTATTTTTGGGCACTACCATGGCTTTTAACTGTACTATCAATTGAAATTATTGGTAGAGAGGTAAAATGACCATTCATGCTTTGAAAGTGTTTGAAATTGAAAAAATGTTCCAAAAATACAATCAACAAATAACAAACTTAATGTGTACAAGAAATTGAAAAAAAAAACTTTGTTTTTGTTTTTTTCCCCATCGATGATTGTGACATCCCCAATTTCACGGCCAGAAAAGACCGATTTGTTTATGCTTTGTTTTATAAAATCAGAGTAAATCCTTTTGATTAAAAGATTTGCGGAATTTGTTTCCAAAACAAAATATGATAAAATTTATCAAAACGTTTCTCAAGGAGAATGTATTTTCATTAAATAATAAAACATCGGGATGTCATGTTCCGATACAGACCAAAAGTATAAACAATATAAAATAGACCTTAGAACATTCATTTATAACTACTGATCTATAATCCAAAATCTCTCGTCAAGTCCACCAATTTATACTCTTGTGCCATTACCTGTAATGCAAAGAAAACTGAGTAGGTCAGGCTTGGGAGCCTGGTGAGCATGTAGGGTTTTCAACCCACAATAATACATTTATTATATTCAATTATCAAACAATCAACCCAAATACTCATTCCCATTATCTCCTTTATTTTTTAAGGATTTACCCTAAAAATCAACTATCATTTATCCATTTATTCCTAAGGATTGACCTAAGGAATTGACACAAAGTCCACCACTGCCAAGGACCACAAATTACGATTGGTAAACACTTAGTTCAACATACTTAACAAACACCTAGTTCTAACACTCCTAGTGAACAATTAATTCAAAACATCTGGTGAATACTTAGTTCTAAAACACTTAGTGAACACACTCAGTTCAACAACACTAAGTGAACACATCTAGTTCAAAAATACTTAATGAACACATTGAGTCCAAAAATACCAAGTGAACACATAGAGTTCGGAAATACCTAATGAACACATTGAGTTCAAACACCAAGTGAACACATAGAGTTCAAAAATACATAATGAACACATTGAGTTCAAAAATACTTATTATTTCGTCTCACATCAACTATTTCATCTACCCATGTTCTACCCAACATATTTGTAGATGCAAACACATATACAATTTAAATCTTTTAAATCATGTATAAAACATTATTTCAACATCTATCTCAAGTAAATAAACATTGTATAAACACTTAACACGTACTTCATAGCAAATACTTCATATCTATGCGGTAGAAGAAAGTGAATATACATTTACACATATAACAACAAAATATACACATAACACGTATTTCGTATAAAATACTTCGTATTTATGCGTTAGAAGAAAGTAACCACACACTCACTTGATCAGAAGATGATCCGACAGCACTACGACTTGCAGAAGTAGTATTCTTCGGTAGATCTGGAAGATCTTCACAAAAATCGGCTTCTCGCGGGCAGAGCTTCGGATCGGGAATCGTACTTCTCGGGATCTTCGGGGCCTCGGGACTTGCTTTGGGGCTCGGGAATGATACCGAGGCTTCGGGGTATAAGTTGCACGCAAAACGAGGTAAAAACGCGAGAGAAAGGGAAGAAATGAGCAAAGAACTCGGCTGCCCTCGACACCCTTTTATAGGGGGCTGTAAACCAGAATTACGTTGGGCGTAATTCTAAATTACGCTGGGCGTAATGGGGATAGGGTCGCTGACTCCCCCTGGATAATATCAAATAATATTTATTTAAATTAAATACCAAAAATATTTAATAAACTTCAAAAATTCATATCTTCCTCATACGAACTCCGTTTTTGACGTTCTTTATATCCCCGCGTAGGTGAGACTACGCTCTACAACTTTCGTTTAGACTCCGTTGGCTAATTTTGACTTTATTTTTATTATTTATTTTTAGTAGGCCGGGACAAGAAAACTCCGTTATAAAATCATTACTTCTTCATCCGACGTCCGTTTTCGCCTATCTTTTTATTTTTTTTACTACAGTTAATGAGATCTTCGATTCTCGTTTAGATTGTTTCGGCTAAAAACCGCTCGGTCTCAAATCGGGTATTCGGGCTGCGTACTGCTAAGTCGAAACTTAGAAAAATCATAACTTCCTCATACGAAGTCAGATTTGGACGTTCTTTTTATGCACGCTCACGGTTTAACGTATTCTACGACTTTTATTTAGATTGCTAAGGATAAATATCGCTCTAACGTAAATTCACTTTTTTTACGTCGCGCTGTGTCGTGCTGGTTCTGTCGCGAAACTTCAACAGGTCATAACTTCTTCGTTATAACTCGGATTTCGGCGTTCTTTATATGTACGAAATCTTTGTAACATATAATACAACTTAGTTAAGATTATTCATTCTAAATAATATTCTAAAAAAAAGTCATTTTTGACGCTTATCGTCCCTAAATTGACTAGCCCTGATCTACGGCCGTTACAATGATGTTTTCAAAACTCTATCAAACTTTATTAGGTTGTGCTTATGAAGAGGTATCACTGGTAAATGCCTTTCTTACACATCTCACTAAGGAAAAAAATATGTTGTTAAGTTGTTTTGTGATTTTCATAAAATATAAAGTTTTTGACAGTTAATAGCAATGCATATGAGAATCTTGAAATAATAAAGTAAAGAACGCAATTTACCGAATTACTCCTGATTTATATGTAAAAGAATTTGATCATAAGCATATTGATCTGTATATATTTGATAATTGTGTGTTGATATTTTTAAATAATATTGTAATAGAAATATATTATTAACTTAATATTAAAAGGTAAAAACTATAATAATATATATTAACAAATAGAAAGTGGTTTCATTTCATAAGCAGTGAAACATGGTGTATATTGATATTTTTATTCCAATGAAATAAACTACTTTATTTCTTAACTAATTTTATTATAACCAATACTTTAAGGGATGTTTAAATCTTAATAAATTCAACTTTATTAATTATCATATGTTTGCTTCACATAATGCATTTCATTTTAATGTTTTTGTTTGGTATATACCTTTGTCAAATAATTTGGAATTTAAATAGTAAGAAGTATTGGTCTTTGTTCTCTTAAATGAGTTTTGCAATATTGCATTGAAAGACAGAGATATCTTAGAAGGATAAAAGTATCAAAATCTAGTGATTTATTGGTTTTGGTGGCATAGCAAGACTATTATCACTGTTGAAGAGGTTTGGATTTCTTCCCTTCTTACACTTGCAATGTTTTTTTTTTATTTTTTATTTTTTTAATATTGTGGATGTTTCGATAGCTTAAAACGGAAATGGAAAAGCTAATGTATTCTTTTATGCAGATTATAAGAAAACTTTATAGGGTATTTGTGTCATTTCCCTTAATTCGTTGTACCCAATAATAATTCATAAATAAGCCAAAAGGTATTGCGGGTCTATTTTTATTTATTTATTTATTTATTTTTGATTTTAGCATATACTTTCATTTAACATTCTATTTTTATCACTTGCACTATTATTATTATTATTATTATTATTATTATTATTATTATTATTATTATTAAATAAGGAACAAGTACATACAAGAAACATATTACATTTTACAAATGCCAAATTTAGAAAATCAAAATGGACAATAACTTTAATCTATCCAAGATCGATTAATTTACCTGTCCCTGCCTTTGTGTTTACACCAAATATATGAGAGTGAGATAATTTTATCTGCAATCTTGGTGGAAGAAACAATTTTGTTGAATACCTTATTATTTCTTGTATTCCAAAGTAAAAGATACTAATGAGTATTTTCCGCTTTTTGGGGGCAATTACCCTAATCACCTGTGAAGTTAATGAAGTCTACCACACCATTAATTTGAGGAGAGTGTTGTAACGTCCCAAATTCGAAACCAATTTTTTTTCGTTTTAAAATCAAATTAAACATTCAAAACTCATTCTTGAAAACACATTATATTATTCATTTTTTCAAAAAGATAATCCATTTGTACTTACACATTTAACATTATTCGAGATTTCTTCTTTTAGAAATTGCAATGGCTAATTAATGGTTCAATTCGTTTTCCTTTTTAGGCATGGAATACGTGAACTGAGAAACCTTTGGGCAGATGGACCTAAATTTGTGACCCAATGTCTGATCCAGCCAGGAGGAAGCTATACATACATGTTCACTATAATTAACCGATAGGGAACATTATGGTGGCATGCTCATAGCAGATGGCTACGAGCTACATTATATGGTGCACTTGTTATTCGACCTATGTTGGGTTCTTCTTACCCCTTCCCAACACCTAAAATTGGGATTCCTATTATTCTATGTACATCATTTTTAATCAGTTTTTGAACTTTGTAACACAAAACAGTGACTAGTTCATCTTTGATTACTCTAGAGCCACAACCAAACAAGGAACATGCAAGAAAACCTAAATCAAGAGTTCTCAGGCTATCCTAATTGGCTAAATATAACCCCTAGGGCATTCCACTAGACGATAACTAGCCTAGTGGTACTCTAATAAGTATACCACTACTGATGCATCCTAACACAAAAGGATATATATATATATATATATATATATATATATATATATATATATATATATATATATATATATATATATATATATATATATAACCCCTAGGACATCCCTCTACTAAATGATAACCAAAACCGATGCTTTAAGGTCTTGCAAGTCCAATGCAAGACTTGAGCTCAAATTAGGGCATTTATGAAGAAAATGTTGGATTAGTGTCTAAGTCCATAACTATAATTGGTATGAACTTGACCCGATTAGTATGGTCCATTTGGGTTGCATGGCATCGAAACAATTTGGATAGACTTTTGTGAGAAAATGATTATGATTTGTTAATATATTATAAGTTCTAATATATTAATATGAAATCATATTATTTAATTAGTATTGATCAAAAATTAATTTAAAATTAATTTTGTGATCAAAAGGAGACTAATTAAATATATTGGTATTGATTGTGTAAATCATTCATTCTTATATATGTGGGCTTATGATCCATAGTTCTTCATGTTGGAATAAACCCATGGATACTCCATGGAGGTTTTAACCCATGGAGCATGAAGAATCTGGAAAGACATGAGTTACATGGTGTAACCCTAATAGTCACCATATATAAGGACCCCATGGATCAAAGAAATTGGCACTAGTGTGTGTACACATGCGGGCTAGCCGATTTGAGCATAGGAACCTTTTTCTCTCAAGTTATTCCAAGATGTTGGTGATGTTGTGTGAACCATTTGAGGTGTCACACTTGAGGCACTAGGTTCTTAAACTCCATTGAATCAAGCTACAACAAAAAGGTATGTAATTCTACTAGAATTTATATTATATGTACTTCATATTATGCTAGTTAGAACAATACATTGGAAAATTGATATTTGCATGTATAATAGAGAAAACATAGACCCAAGGTATTTAGGGTTGTATGTACACCTTAGGAGTGTTAGAATGCTAAAAACCCTTTAGTGGTATCAGAGCCTAGGCTTCTTTTCATTTATACTTGATGCAAATTGCTGAAATTCGATTTTTTGCTGTTCTGGACAGTGGAATCGCCGAGTCCACTGATGGACTCACCGAGTCCATGCATAAAATCATCCAACTCGTCAAGTTGGTTCTTGCACTCGACGAGTTGGACCCCCAGACAACATATTTACGAGGTTTTTGGCTGGAATTGGACTAGGAACATTACCCTAAGCTGTTTTTGAACTTGTAAATCTGTTTTTGATGTGGTAATGTTCATGCTAATCCAATTTCATAGATAATTGTCAATAGATTCATGTTTTGTATTAGTTTAATGGTTAGGATAATTACATGAAAAGTGTTTGATTTGAATTATCTTGTTCTTGTGAGTTGATTTAGATTAATAGAAAAGTTATGTGATAATATGTTTTCAATCCAAATTAATCTAAAAGTTATTCATAAAATGTGTTTTTGTAACTTGTCCTCAAGTCATATGAAAAGTCACATTTATGATTCTTAAAAAAAACTCATAAGATTTCCACAAGTTATGAAAATGGAGAGTCTCATTTTTAAATGTTTTAAAGTCTTCCATAACTTGTCCTCAAGTTATGGAACTTGAAGAGTTTTTCATTAAAACTACTTTAAACACATAAGTTATGGAATTGAAAAGTTTTTGAATAGTTCAAAACTTGCCTTCAAGTTTTGGAATTTGTAAAGTTTCTCCTCATGAATACTTTAATTCCAAGTTAAGCCCTTAGAATTTTAAAAGTTAAAATTCAACCCTTATACTTTATAGTATTATAAGTTAATAATATATATATATATATATATATGTATGTATAAGAGCAAGTCAGTCTTACCGTTAGTAGGCCTCATTCACGAAGCCGGTCTATAAAGGGGGTATAAGGTTACTGTCTATAAAATGGTAGTTTAATGGGTGTCCACTCTCAACCACCGCTTCCTTGACTGTTGGAGGGTCGTTAGCCGAACGGGTAGGACAAGGACTAAAATTCTCCCTTCATTAAAAGTATTAATGATAAATATAAAGTAACTAAAACTTTTATAAATTCCCAATCTTAGTTACTTTAGGAAAATGTGAATTTGGCGCTAACCCATGAAATTACACTTTGCACTTTCCTTAAGTCAGTTAGTGGAACGCATGTGGTTAATCGACATACTAGCTTGATTTAACAAGGTAGGCAAATGGTAACTTAATGTTTATCATAGTATTGGTGGAGCGCGTGTGGTTAACCGACACATCAATTGAGGGGTAAATATTAAGGGTACCAAGTATATTTGCATGGTTATTCACACCTTGTTTCGGCATCCTAGTCACAAAACTTGAGAGGGCACAATCGAGATTGAAACATGCCATTGAAAAGTTCAATGAATCTCAAAAGATCTAGGAGTTTCAAATCCAATTAAAACCTAATAAATTATTTCATTTTTTCATGGTGGAAATTGGTGAATCGCCATTCGCCTACCTTTAAATATTCTATAGCTTGGATTACGGCATCCCTCTTCCAAGTTATAAAATATTGTGTTGGGTCCTAGCCTTAATATTTCATATTAGGTGTTATATTAAGGACTTTAAATCAACTATCTTGAACATCTCCTAAAAGATGTCTGGCTCAGACAATTATGATCTTCCCAAAACTCTTGGAACAAACTTTCCTAATGAAGATGATGTACCGGAAATCATTCTTCACTCCCTCCACCTCCTCCAATTATTCTCCCTAACCCATAAGTTCTTGAATAGTTCAAGGTCACTCAAGCCCTATTGGCAAGTAAAGTTTGTGTGTGTTCACATCTTAAAGATAAAGTCACATATTGACAAGTCGGGAGAATTAGGTGTCAAAGTCTTGAGGAAGTTGGATGTTGTCTAATCACTTCCTAAGTCACATAGTGGGTTCCTTAAGGACTACTATGTAACAGACTATGACATGACCCTTAATGATCTTATCTATTTTCTTGGTGCTGCTGAATCAGCTATGATTTGGAGCACTGGTAAAGCAAATTTGATTAGAAGATCAACTTCCCAAACTACCATGGACATTGACAATGGTAACATTGGATATCCAAAAAAGCTTTCTCTTCCCAATGGAAAGGGATCGGCCATAGTCAACTTGGTTGACCAAATGGTAAAGAGAAAGGCTAAGTATGAGATAGTCTCGTGTACCATTCCCAAAGGGTCCATATGGTTCTATTGCCAAAGGAAGGGGGCATTGGTTGCAAAGCTGCCCTAACTACCTGAAATATCTGAGAGAAGGTCTAGTAAAAAAGATTGACCTCTGCTTCAGGTAAGTTCGCTATCTAACTCAATTAAGTTCTCATTTGGAGATTCTTAATACATTTTGATGTATGGCAGGATCAAGCAAAGGGAAAGAAACTTAAAGAAAGAGTATGTTGAATCTGATCGTGAAGATGAATTTCAATCGCATGGTTCGAAGATCGGATTCTTGAGCTGCTACTTAGGAGTTATGATAAATTGCTAGAAAATATGTAATAGCATAGTATTCATTTAAGTTGCATTGTAGGAAAAAGTTTTTTCCGCATCTTATAAATAAATAAATTTTTTGTTTTATTTTATTTTATCTCCTTGTAATGGCATTTATGGAAAATTGATGTTTATATATTTCTAGCAATAATGGAAATATGAATTTGATTCTTTCATTTGTGGTAGTGTCTAAATTTACCAAATAAGGAAAGATTCTCATCACCCAAGTTCTCAATTGGATCGAAACTTGGAATCATGCAAGTTGTATAGTATGATGAATGAGAACTTTCAGCTTTGGAAAAATTAAGACTAATTCCTTATTCACATGTATATGTGAGTCAAGTGAAGGACTAAGGGATCGAGTACACATTCTTGTGCACTGGTCAAGTCCACCATAAAAAGATTGATAAGACTATTCGTCATGATTTACTAAAGTTTAGTAAATATGGTAATACTTACAAGTTTAAGTATAATTCTAAAACATTAGAAAATTTACAATGTATGGCAGAACGAATGAGAAGAATCAAATTAGGCAGAAAGATAAAAGTTTCTCAAATCTGAAAAGATGGGAGAGTACTTTAGTATTATGTTTTGTGATCATCTTAATGATTAAGAAACAATATCACAATTGGTTCTCTAAGGACATCTTAGTGCATTCTTATGGCTAAGAAGAGGAGTCATGAATTGTTAAAATGGTTAAATCAAGAAGATGAGTCATACTTCGTTCCAAAACAAGTCTTAGAGTCATACTCCAAGATTGTAACTTGAGTGACACATCTTAAAGAAGGTTTATTAACACTTGTCAAATGTAAGAGTAAATTGTGTTTCTACTCTTGTACATTTGAAATTGGTAAGTTATGATGTTTTGGATAAATAGAGACCAACTAAGACCAATTGTGTGAAGTGTTTGTATTCATTCTTATATATGTGGGCTTATGATCCATAGTTCTTCATGTTGGGCTAAACCCATGGAGTAACCCATGGAGGTTTTAACCCATCGAGCATGAAGAATATGGAAAGACATGAGTTACATGGTGTAACCCTAATAACCACCATATACAAGGGCCCCATGGCTCAAGAAATTGGCACTAGTGTGTGTACACATGAGGGCTAGCCGATTTGAGCATAGGAACCTTTTTCTCTTGAGTTATTCCAAGATGTTGGTGATGTTGTGTGAACCATTTGAGGTGTCACACTTGAGGCACTAGGATCTTAAGCTCCATTGAATCAAGCTACAACAAAGAGGTATGTAATTCTACTAGAATTTATATTATACGTACTTCATATTATGCTAGTTAGAACAATACCTTGGAAAATTGATATTTGCATGTATAATAGAGAAAACATAGATCCAAGGTATTTAGGGTTGCATGTACACCTTAGGAGTGTTAGAATGCTAAAAACCCCTTAGAAAAGAAGGTAAAAACCTCAAGCATGAGCTCAACCATCACCTAAACTTCATATCCACCACATATAATCACCAAAGGACTCTAAGGACCCATAAAGTTGCTAACTTTATGGAGTCCGAACACTCTAACTCATCTACCCATGGATAATCATGCATAAAACCTTAGATCTATCAACAAGGAATCATAAAGCTTGAATCTTGGTTACTCACAAAGGTCCAGAGATGTTGTTAGATGTAAATGAAGCTTCTAAGCTGGATCTATGCTCCAAAGGCGATCCCTTCTTCTTTAATCCACCAAAACACCACCAAAAGCTCAAGAATCACAAGGAGAGGCTAGGGTTAGGGTTTTTCTGTGTTTGAGGACGAAGGACGCTGGTAATGAACCCGAAAAATGACTTAGATGGGCTTAAATACGAAGGAAAATCCTAAAATATCATGGGCTTGGGCTGCAATAGTTCTTACATGGTAAGCCCTTATGTCTCACGTTGTGAGCTCAGTTGAATCCACATATTTTCATTCATTCACTCTTCACGTCGTGACCTCTCTATGGTCATGTCGTGACACCCGATTTTACCCAAAAATCATGCCTTTGACTCCTTGATGCTTTAAACCGATCCGTTTTGGAAACTGAGTGTTACACTTAATGTTACCAATTTTGCGATCAATGCGAATGTGTCGTGATAGTCCACTCCCTCTATTTGTGTAAAACCCTTATCCACGAGTCTCGTTTTGTATCTTTCTACTTCCCCATCTGGTTACGTGCTTGCTCTTGTCTCCCTTGAAAGCTGGCTTGGAAGGCAGCCACTTCACGGACTGATTTCTTGGAAGCGGTAATCATTCGTTGCTGCTCATCCTCCGCCACAAGATGGTAGACGATGCTCAGCTTTGGTGTAGGTTTCATGGCCAATATTTGTGTCTTGATAACACTAAATTGGCCATCAAGCCCCATAAGAAACTCATAAGTTATTATTATTATTATTATTATTATTATTATTATTATTATTATTATTATTATTATTATTATTTTCAGTTATGTTAGCTTCTTTGTGTGATCACATGAACAACCATTACAAGAACATCGAGGAGTGGGAAGAAATGTCTCCATCTCGTCCCACAAGACGCAGAGTCTGGTATAGTAGGCTGATATTGTGGTGTCATCTTGTCGAGTGCTGTTCATTGCCTGTTTTAATTCGTATGCCTTGGGAGCGCTCTCCTTTCCGAAGCGCTCCTTCAAATCTTGCCAAATTTCTGTAGCCGTCTTTACATATTTCACATTGTTGCAAATCTCCTTCTCCATTTCCGTGGTCAACCAACTTTTGATCATTTCATTACAATGCATCCATGGTAGGTATTTCTCATATTCTGTATCTGGTTTTTTAATCGACCCACCAATGAAACCGGTTTTGTTCTTGGGAAACAAGAAATTCATCATCTCTTGTTTCTAATCATTGTAGTTCTTGTCAATAAGTACTTCATTCACGTGCATTGATTTTGGGTAGTCGGAAGCGTGTAGGTAGAGAGGTGAGTTATGATCGATGACCTCCTTCCCATTATGATTCTGGGTTTTGATTGTATCGTCGCCGGCCATAGAGGTCGATTAGGGTTTTCTTTGGTTTATAGATCGAATGCTTTGATACCATATAAAAATTGATACCAAAAAGCTCAATTTCATTATAATGATGCAAGTGTACATATACAATTGAGAACGGCTCGAATAGGGAAGGAACAACAATTAAGGAATATAAGTATGGAAATGCTATATACGACTGAGAGTAAATTAGGGAGAAAATCAAAGGTTTCCAATAGCATGAGTTGGAGGAAAAACATAATTGTATGTGAATTGATGAATAAAAAGTGTTGATATCCAATTGATTCTTTGATCCCTTTGTGACTCTTATGTTGAGACAACAAATCATCTATTGACTAGTTGTAATATACTCAATCTATTCGGATGCATATGAGAAGTCGGTGGAATGTTGATTTTCCTTCTTTTCATACGGTGAAAGGTCGAATTTCTTGGGTGACATGGCCGAGAGACAAGTTTAACATGTGGTCATTCAGACAACTTTGGGTGTTGTGGACGTTTCATTACGCTTGAATTTTTCAATCTAAAAATCCATGAAAGAATGTCTTATATGATAACATAGTCACATACTTGCTATTTTGGTTACCTAGGCTAAGTCAGAAAGTAATTTGGATATGTTGGTTACAAAATCAACTTCAGATATTTCTTCATTGCAATTCGTTAACAAGCTTTTTGTCGGTTTTTATTTAATAAAATCTTCTAGCATTCAAAAAAAGATCCTTTGGAACATAAGATATGGTCATAATTGTAGAAATGTCATTAAAATACATCAAATTATATTGCTATAGTTTGATAGATTTTTCAAAATATAATAAGGGAAAATATAATTATAAGTACAATAGTATATATATTAATTAGGTAAAAAGTTTCAAATTATAACGTCTTAATAAGAAAAAAAACTTAGTAATTTAAAAAAATTGAAAGTATGAAGTTATAATGAACAATTGTTACTTTTTGTATCTAATCCAAAAAGCTATAACATTGAACAAGTAAATAAGTAATTAACAATGCCAAAGTAATAAAACAAATTGAGACATACAGTTAGTAGGTACCACCAAAACTCTTTTGTTAGTTGAACCAAGTTTAATAATGAAGGTTATTCTTCGACTTTAGGCCCAAACCAATCTCTCTCAACACTAAAACGGCATATATTTTACCTGAATATAAAGCTAATTTAACAAATTGATGAGAAACGTGCAAGACCCATCCTTTGTTTCAAGTATGATTAAAAAAGTCAACTGATTTCCTCTTTTTGCACTGTTCTAGATTTCTCTCGATTTACACAATTAGACATAGAATATAATAAAAAACCGAAATAACTTAAATTCGAGAAACTTTACATTTGAGTTTGGAAGGATTTTGGACCAATGATTTAGCCTGCTTGGGGAACCTCATGTATCTCCACTCGATTGAAAGTCATAGCCTTTTAATATATATAGGTTCTATAATTCGATGTATGAGTCAGCAAATCTAGTTATTATTTTTTCAGCGTCAATAACATCCCGTAATTCAATGATTTTCTGATTCTACCGTTTAATTTTCCATGCACACTCATAAGTTATTATATGATGTTTTATCGTAAACAAATTTCAACCACCGAGAAGAGAAGAAATGTACCTGTTTCACATCACTACAAAAGCAACTCTCCAAAAGTGATTGAAAAAAAATAAAAATAAACCAAGTTGTTACACCAAAATCATCTTTGTAGTTGGTTTATGTTTCCTCGGTTCCAACTTCACTATTGACTCATAACCTAACCCAAATTCCTTCCTATATATATATACCCACCCCTATGATCACCATATAAACACACAACAAACCTTCACCTCTCTCACGATGATATCCAAGTCCATCCTTCGGGCTCTCTTACTGCTTTCCCTTGCTTTTACCACATATGCAGAAACACACCACCATGAGTTTAAAGTACGTCCTATATATTAATGTGCTATAAATATATACTCTATATTTAAGTTTTCAGTTATCTATTGGGGTTAGTTATCTTTGAGGTGGTTGATTGAGTATTAATTATAATTTGGGTGTTACAGGTTCAAGAGGTAGCAGTAAGGAGGCTATGCAGAAACCATAGAGCAGTAACGGTCAACGGTCAGTTTCCAGGACCGACCCTACAAGTAAGAAATGGTGATACTCTTCTTGTCAAAGTCACAAATGCTGCCCCTTACAATGTCACAATCCATTGGTACTTAATTACACTTTCATGTATCATTCTGGATGTTTTCTTTTAGCAATTACAATGGCTAATTAATGGTTCCATTCGTTTTCCATTTCAGGCATGGAATACGCCAACTTAGAAACCCATGGGCTGATGGGCCTGAATTTGTGACCCAATGTCCAATCCGACCCGGAGGAAGCTACACATACAGGTTCACCATAACCGACCAAGAGGGAACATTGTGGTGGCATGCTCATAGCAGATGGCTACGAGCCACAGTCTATGGTGCACTTGTTATTCGTCCAAAATCTGGTTCTTCCTACCCCTTCCCAACCCCCAAAATCGAATTTCCTGTTGTTCTAGGTACATTAATTATTTTATATAATCAGTTTTTGAAACTTTGTAAGTAATTAAGAACACTTAATTAATTACACTATTTTATCTTTGATGATTAAACAGGCGAATGGTGGGATAGAAAGGTCATCAGTGTCCTCCGACAAGCCTTATTCACAGGTGCAGCTCCCAATGTTTCTGATGCTCTCACCATTAACGGACAACCTGGTGATCTTTTCCGATGCTCAAGCCAAAGCACTACGAAACTTACTGTAAACAAAGGCGACACAGTTCTTCTAAGGGTCATCAATGCTGCACTCAATCAACAACTCTTCTTTAGCGTCGCTAACCACAAACTAACCGTGGTTGCAACTGATGCTGTTTACACCAAACAGTTTACAACGAATGTAATCATGGTTGGCCCTGGTCAAACCACGGATGTCCTTTTGACCGCAGATCAGCAGCCTGGGCGCTACTACATGGCTGCACGAGCTTACGCAAGTGCTAGAAACGCTCCGTTTGATAATACAACAGCCACCGCCATCTTGGAGTACAAATCTGCTAATTCACAGCCGATTTTACCTCAACTTCCGGCTTACAATGATACCAGCACAGTCACTGCTTTCTCCAACCAAATAAAGAGTCCTGGTTATAAAGTAAATGTTCCTACTAAAATAGATGAAAATCTGTTCATGGCAGTGGGGTTAGGGTTCTTTAACTGCACCCCTGGACCGAGATGCCAAGGGCCTAATAACACACGCTTTGGTGCTAGCATGAACAATGTATCCTTTGTGCTTCCGAATCGCGTGTCTTTACTTCAAGCTTACACGCAAAACATTCCGAATATCTACACGACAAATTTTCCGCGTGTTCCGCCTTTGCAGTTTGATTACACTGGCAATGTCCCTCGTGGGCTGTGGCAACCAGTTAAGGGGACAAGACTTTACAATCTCAAATTCGGGTCTAATGTGCAGATTGTGCTGCAAGATACTTCAATTTTCTCAACGGAAGATCATCCTGTTCATCTCCATGGATACCACTTCTACATTGTTGGTCAGGGTTTTGGTAATTTTAATCCTGTAAGTGATACTGCTAATTTCAATCTTGTTGATCCACCTCAAAGGAATACAATCGATGTCCCCGTTGGGGGGTGGGCTGCTATTAGATTTGTTGCGGATAATCCAGGTAAACTTTAATTTAATTTAAACACCCATCAGTTTATAAATCTTTGTCTTTCTGTTTTCTGTTCTTGATGATGATAAGTTTATGACTAACACACACTGGGATTATGTAACAGGAGTTTGGTTTATGCATTGTCACATAGATACTCATCTTGCATGGGGTTTTGCCATGGCTTTCATTGTTGAAAATGGAATTGGAGAATCTGAAACTTTACTGCCTCCTCCTTCCGATCTTCCTCGATGCTAAGATCACTTGGACAATTACAGTGTGTGATAGATCAACATTTGTTTTGCGCCATTGGATTATAGTATTTGTGTTATTTTCCTTTCACTTTGCAATTTGAAGCAAAAAAATATATGAAAACTCATTCGATGGGTTAAAGCATTCTAGTGTGTAATTTTATTTACTAAAGAAGCAAATATAATGGTATTCATTGTTGTTTACTCCTTTTACCATTACCATAATAGCAATGTACTTATATATATTAACCACAGTAGCAACATATACTTTCATATATTACCAAGTAACCCCTCGTATTTAACTAATTCTAAAATGACAAACTTTTTGAAGATGCATACTTGCGCTTTGTTTCAAGTTAATAACCATACTTGTGAAAATGCTAAACAGCCCATTGTAGTTTGAAATAATGAATGCCACTGATTTGATGTTAGATTATACAATAATTTTCTCGGAAGCTATTCATCAAAAACATGTAGTAAACGAAACAAAGCAATGGATTTTGATGTTACATCAAGATAATTTTCTTTTAAACATTTCATCGAACATGTGGTAGACGAAATAAAGGTAGCAATGGTGAACCTATTGACCAACTTGATTTAATTTTAGCATGTGCTTATAAGTTAAACAGACATACGTACGCATCTACTGTTTTGCTTTTATGCATCTCCTGATACAAAAGTTTGCAGTATCTGAGATAAAACAGAACAATTAATAAAACAAAAAGGACATACTAATATATTAATTATACAATGCCCTATCGTAATTTGTAACATAAGCAGGGTGCGAATAAACAAGAAGCATTAGGGAATACTAAATAGACAAGAAATGTTTGCCTGAATTACAAATGAAGATTTGAGGCCGAGATCGGTGGTGAGTCCTCTATAGAAAGTAAAAATGTTAGCCCTTTAGAAATACAAATGATATGTCGAACAAAACTGTGAGCTCTCTTTCGAACTGAAAGACTACACCCTGCTCCCGAGTTCATTAAAGGAAAGAAAAGAAAAAAACGGAAGAACAAGGAGAGAAAAGAAAAGGAAGGGAACGGAAATAATAATAAAGTATTCAGTGCTCCCGAGTTTGAAAGAAAAGAAAAGAGAGTATTCATTTTAGGTGCTTCCGAGTTCATTAAAGGAAAGAAAAGAAAGTAAAAAAAGACAATTATACCCTTTTATGTTTTTGAGTAAATATTAAGGGGCTGTTTGATATACGTCTGACCGAGTCGGGTCAGACGTATTTGGCTGACCCGGTCAGCTGAGGTTGTTTGTTAAACAAAATTAGGCTGGCTGACTCGGTAAGAGAAGTCTGGGCGAGAAAGCTGAGAATCGATCGCTGACTGTGAATCTTCTCCTAATTTGCCCTTGTCTTACCGTTCTTTCTCTCCCTTTCTTTCACTCCTGGTTTTAACCATTTTGAATGTTGTCTCCTTTAAAACGATCGATGAGAGTATTTTAGGTTAAGGATAAAATAACTTTCCCTGTAACTTTTAATTGCAGGTTCAACAACAGAAAACAATGCATCCTCCATTATTGTTGTGTCGCTGAAGAGAAGAAACAGATCCATGTTTCTAAAAATGGCAAAGTTAGTCCCTGAAGCTCTTCATGTTGACATAACCTACCATAATACTAATTTATATTATATAAAAATTGTTCATTATTAAAAACACCAAAAAAAAAGGTGTTTGTGAATGGATAAATAAACTAGAAAATGTTTTATAGTTTTTTTATTTAAGTTTCTGTATATCTTGTATGCTGGTAATTACTTTTTTTTTAATAATTTTTGGATTCATTTTTCAGCAATTTCCTCCATCACTGTCAGCAGGGTAAAATGATCATTTTTTATCAGTCAGCACATTCAGTCAGATGTACAATCAAACAATATAGTTTTCTACTCGGTCAGCATTTCTTACCCATACAGATCTTTCCCAGTCAGCACTTTCTCAATCAGCAATTATCAAACGGCTCCTAAGTCTTTACATCCCCACATTCATTCTACCGTACCCCCTACCCCAAAAAAACCAACTCTCCCTTCCTCCCATCTACTTAAAACATTAACAAAACAATTTTATTTTAATATAAAGTAAATTGTAAAAAGGAAAAACGCATGTTATTCAATTGTTTTCAAGATGCAAAACGAAAACCACAAACAACTAAAGAAAAATAAAAAAAACCAAAATCATAAACGCATTAGATCAATCCAATAACAATCACCCAAGGTTATTTAATCACGTGCACCCATCATATCTTTAAGGACACCCATCCGTATCTGAAGGGGACAACTGAACAATGTCCTAGCTTTTGCTTGATTTGTTGCCAAAAAATTTAGAGCCCTCGGTAATTCATGGGGTTCTAAACCCACCAACTCCAATTCTCTATAAATTTCTTCCCCTGTATATTCCCGAGGATAAGCTCTATCAAAAATTATATTACCCTCCCTGATAGCACCAGTCACATTATCAACCGATTTCATTATCTTTGAGTTAATATCTTCTTCTTCTTCGTCGTCTTCAAATTTCCTCTTTTTACTCTTACACTTCTTTGCACATGAAGACTGTTCTTGTGAAAAAGGAGGTGGAATAACATCCTGAATGTTATCATCAAGATCAACATATTCGTTCTCCAAATGAGTTTCATTGTTAGCTAACATGTCATCAACTTCTTTAATTGTTTCAACTTGAATATTTTCATTTTTATTTAATCGGGCATTTCTTTCTTTCGCTGTCTCAGCATGTGCACCAGATGCCCTATCCCTTGCAAATAATACCAACATCTCATCGAAGTATGCAATCTTTTTTGTCCTTAACGACACAGCCTCAGGTTTTGATTGTATAACAACACAAAAATAATTAGTATTGCAAACGATAACATAAAATATTTTAAAAAAATAACATAGACATAAAAGGAACAATTACTTTTATTAAATTATCCCACACTTCTTCCTCCGCTTCTATTAGTTGAGTAGACGAATTCCAAGAGAACCCGCTCATTGAAATTCCCCTAAACAGATCGTACCATTGCGAAAAATGTTTTTTTAAGGTTTTGTAGCGATTCTTCAAATGACTTTTGGTAATATCCATTTGATGGTTTGTGTTCAATTCCTCAACCATTTGAGCATATGTAGTTGGTGTGAAACTACCATTCACCCTATTGCATGTCTCTTGTTGTTTAATCATCGCTTGATGTACGCATAATCCATTGTTTCTGACCATTTAACTTGTTCCTTTTCACCACCACCAGCTTCCTGTTTGATCATGATGACTTTGCACATAGGAATAAAAATTAAAGAATGGTACATTGTTAGACCACAATATGAAGGATAATACTAATAAAAAATATGAAGGGTAAATAACATAATTAATCTCAAAAACCAATCATCAATACAATGTGAAATTGAAAACAAAATGTATCAAAATGAAACTTGTTTTACATATTAATTTAATTGTTTGAATGTGTCAAATAATTTGCCCACATTTCATTTGCAATTGAATTCCTTAGTTGCTCTGCCATTCTATTACCCTCATTTGTTTCTGTTGAATTACGACGATCTTGCTCTTGTGGTCCGTTTAAGATCTCTTTCATCACCTCATCTTCAAGATTTATGTCGCGGTCTTCATCTAATAAAAAGTTGTGTAGAATACAACATGCCAAAAATATGGCAGATTGTGTTTCACAAGAGTAAAATGGTTCCGTTGTACTTCGAATGATAGGAAACCTTCTTTTAAGGACACCAAAAGCTCGCTCAATGGTGTTACGTAAAGAAGCATGACGAAGATTAAACAACTCTTTAGAATTTTGTGGACCACGCATGGAGTACTCTTTTAAATGATATCTAACACCTCTATATGGCGCCATTAGTTTATTCGTATGAGGCAAACCCCCATCTACTAAACAGTATTTACCTATAAAGAGCTTAATCAATATTATTGAAAAATATTAGATATTGAAATTACATTGGTTTAATAAATTACCTGATGGAATTAGTAGTTTATCATTTCTAGTAAATGCGTTCTTTATTATTCTCGAGTCTGATGCAGTACCCTCCCAACCCGTTAACACATACGTAAACTTCAAATCAAATGTACAAACAACTAATACATTTATTGTCGGGTATCCCTTACGACCACGGTATCTAGGGGCATCTCTATTAGGCACATGGACACGAACATGTGTTCCATCTATTGCCCCTATACAATCCTTGAAAAAAGGATAAAATCTCCTACTTTCTTGAAGTTCTCTCGGGACAACATCACCTGTAGGTTGCTGAATATAAAGACCTTCTATTGCTATAATCGATCGTAATACTCTATGGAAGCACCTACTCGTTGTTGATCTAGAGCGACGATACATCCACGAGGTAAACCGAGTTCGCAAATCATTACTTACAATATGCAAAAATCTAGCAACATGTTCCTCAACGGACATGCGTTGCGTACGTCGTAGACCACCTACAGTTTGTAAGATTTCACACAATCTCCTAAAAGCGTTTTCACTCATACGAATAAGGTCACGATATTGACCACCTTCTAAAAGATTGTGTAGCAACTCTTCCCGTACAGCTTGTCTTTCTAAAATAACTCTTCTAGTGGGTAACCTAACCCGCTTTTTGTTGGCCATATTACGTTGTGTAATAAAAGTAAACAACAAGCATATCAAGTTAACGACTTGCAATTGTCGGGCTCTTAAAGCATGGGCAGGGTTGAGTATCGGAGTATCCATAAGGACTATATATGAACTAATCCGTTTTTCTGATACATGATAAAATAGTTTGAGTTAAATTTAAACAACATTGATAAACAACAATATTTAGGTTAAGAACATCTTCATAGATTAAGATCGGTTGTCTTTTTATACTCTTAATAAATAAATAAATAAAACATTTTTAAGCATAGGTAGCATACATTTGTCTCACTTAAGCATGAAAGTCGAAGGATGAAAGAAGTTTTGCTTTAGCCCCTAAGCTTTGAAAATATACAACCCCGTCTCCAATATTCAAAGCAATTTTTAAATATTAATTATTTCCGAATTGGAGAAATATGATTTAGTAATATAAAACATATATACATTGATCACATTCTAGCAATATTGGTAAACAATATCATAAAAGTATTAGGCATATATCTAGATTTTGTGTACGAATAAAATTGATTGCATGGTAATATTGATATATGTATATTGTTGAAAATACTAAGTACTTGTAAGATGAATATTTGTAAATTCTATCCATCATGGAGACAAATATGTAAATACTTTATATTTACAAGATGTTTTCTAATATGGTTCACCCAATGTAATTGAGGCGAATCAATTGGTAATTACCAACTAAGATTTAAGTTGAATTTAGTCGTTCAAAGTATAAAACTCAATAGCTAATTTTAAGAAATTTGTGACAAACAATGTCCGTCAGGTCATACTAATTGTAAGTTAAAAGTTTTATATTATTGTAATTATACATCTACAACAAACAATAAGTACTTAAGCATGTACAAAAAAAAATTAATTTTTAATGCTGATTTGCTGATGCTGATTAGTTTTTTGGTTGTTAATATATCTGGGAAAACCACAAAAGAACACAGGAATTAAATGAAAATATATAAAAAGTTTGTTATCATTAGTTCTATATATTTCTGCCCATTTGCTGATATATACTTACTGTGAGCAGAAAGGAAAAACAAATTTGTTGTATAGTCATTTGCTGATATTATTTCCAATTTGATTTTATTTCCAATTTTACCCTTTTTACTAGAAATATGAAAACAGGTTGTTGTTTATAAGAAGAAATTACATACAAAGAAATTATGTACAAAATAATAACCAAAAACAAAACACAAGGCAGAAGGCTAGATGATACGTTAGAATAATAACCAAAAAACTAGTTTGAAGCTGTATATAAGAAGAAATTATGCTGTATATAAGAAGCTGTACAAAAAAAAAAAAAACAGAAATTGTGCGTACCAGTTGGAGAAGGCAGAAGGCTAGATGATGAAGAAGGTAGAATAGAAAACAGGGGCGTATCCTTTTATCATCAAGGCTAAGGGTATTTTCGTCATAAATTAACTTTTTATCTTCCATGCGTTTCTTTCTCTCCAATTCCTCCCGATTTGGGAGGAAAGTTTTGAGCGATACAATTCCTCTACAATCCGTTCTGTTCTTCTCTTCTCTTCTTAAAAAAAAACTACGGAGCAACCAAAATTCTCTGTTTTCCTTCCAAATCCTCTCAATTCTGTTCTGTTCTTTCGTTAAGTGAAACTCAGGAGCGGGGCGGTAGGATCCGCAGGTGGAAGGAAAAGCAGTATCTCAAGAGGTATTACACGATTAGTGTTTTAGGGGTGTTTGGCCTATCTTTGAGGGACAAAAAAACTTTTAGAAAAAGATAGGGGAAAAGATGTTTGGTAAAAGTATTTTAAAAGCAACTTTTGGGAATTTGATATAAGAAAAACTGACTTTTTGGAAAAGTCAGGAATTCTTAGCTTTTTGTGACTTTTCCTAAAAGTCCTTTTGCCATGTAAAAAGATTAGCCAAACACCCCCTTAGAGATCCTATTCAAACTTTGCTCAATGGATACCAAACATCGGAAATCATAATTTGACAATGGACCTATAAGGCTATAAACGTGTCATCTTTACAACGTGAAATAAGTAAACTAAAAGAATTAAGTAACAAAGAAAACGATCTCTCTATTCTAAAAAAAAATAGGTTTAATCTCATATTGACAAATGTTATGCAATTAGAACCCCTCATTAATGTTATATATTATTTATTATGCCACTTGTCAACCTATTAATTATTCATTTCAAATTTCAAAATTTAAATTTCTCACTCTAATTTTATTAAATTAATAATTGATTCTTCATTTTAAATTTCAAAATTTAAAATTTATCCCTTTAATTATATTAAATTAATAACGTTAGATTAAAAAATAAAATAAAATAAATAAATTAAACTTCACGTATTTATTTAAATCAACGATTATAATTTTATATAATTAAAAAAATATCTCTTAAGTAATAAATTATTTAAAATAATTTATTATTGATTTTGATTTTTTAATACGAAAGTTTAATTAATTTTATAACCGTGGTTATCACGAGTTATAAACTAGTCAAGTAACAAAGAAAACGGTAACCAAAATCTTTTATAATACGTTGTTTAAAGTACATGTATTCCACCAAAGGATTTTTGGCTTAACTACCGATGATGTTCTTTTTCTAGTTGTGAGGCCAACTTTATGAATACTTTAATATAAATAGCTATAATTAAGTCAAAATATTTAAAGTGCTTTCTATAATAATATAGTATAGTATATGATCTCAATTACTTTACGTATACAGCTACAAAATCATACATGGGGTTTAATTTCAAATCCAAAGTTAAAAGTTGGTTTAGGTGGATTGGACCATCGAAAATAGAATGCATTCTTTATTGAGCCGAGGAAGACAGACTAGTAGGTGCACCAAATTCTTCCTGGTTAGACCATGTTGAACAAGTTAGCGTTTCTAGGTTTATGAAAGCTCGCCAGAAGTTTAGAATTCAATGGCTGCATTGTTCATACCCCTTCTGATCATCAACTACCTTTCTGTTCTATCTTCCAGTGCAAATGCAGAAATACAGTTTCATGATTTCATTGTAACTAATCTTCTTTATTCTGCATCATCATTTTCAGCAAGTTTTCTCTCTGAATTTCGTTGTGGAAACAAGTTCAAGAAACCCCCGTGAAGCGACTTTGCAGAACGAAGAACGTGATTACAGTTAACGGGCAGTTCCCAGGTGAGGCCCAACACTAGAGGTCTCGTATGGGGATACACTTATCATCAAAGTTTTGAACAACGCGCGTTATAATGTGACAATCCATTGGTGAGTCGTGAGTCAAAAAGTGTTCTTAAAATGAATGGTTTAAGTTTGCACTTTTACCGGTTTTAATGGAATCGTGTTTCCATGATCAGGCATGGGATTCTTCAGCTTGGGACTCCATGGTCTGATGGTCCAGATCGGATTACTCAGTGTCCGATCCAACCAGGAGCCAATTACACGTATCGGTTCACTATACTAAACCAGGAAGGAACACTATATTTGGTGGCTTTCCCTAGGGTAATCTCCGCCTCACACTCCGTCATCAGCTGCATAAGAAGTCTCTGCTATCTCTCCCTAACTAGCTCGCGAATACCATTACATATTACCGAGACCAGATAATTCTTGTCGAATGAGAGGTCCCACCCTACAATGGTTGAACTTAAACAAGAGTTGTGCAATAGGGCTAAACCTAACCTTCTGAAATTATTTAGTCCTCACAATATGTAACTTAGTGTATTCAGTTACTAGTTAGTTAGAGATAACTAGAACTCTTAATAGCACAAAGCAAGCAGAATTCGAGCATTGAGTAACCAAAACCAAGCATATCCTAATCTGGTTATCGTATCACTGACTAATCAGTACTAGCATGCAGTTCAAGAGACACATACAGTAGGCATACAAGGCATCTTTCCTAGATCCTTAGCCTTAAGCTAGCATATAATTCTGATACAGTAGGCATACAAGGCATCCTTCCTAGATCCTTAGCCCTAATCTAGCATGCAATTCTCATAATCATAATGTATATCATAACGAACATGTATGGTATATTGGGGAAAACTTATTTGAACTCAGCCGATTGCACGCATCACACTCCTTGTTCTTTATCTAAAACCCTTATTTTAATTTTAGAAAAATTATTCTTCTTGTAAAAATCTCTCAAACCCTCGATTTGAGTCCAAACACCCCCGAAGGTGTGTCCGAATCCCTCAAACCAAGGCTCTGACACCAACTTGTAACACCCCTAAAAATACAACCCGAAAATTTCATTTTTAAGTTTAACGATCATAAAATAAACCATGTCATTTTCCCAAAACCATGTGAACATAAAATAGTTTAGCTGTGCAATCCAATGATACATATAAAATCATCATCAGTGACATGATCCCAAAATTACTAATGCGGAAAATCATGGTGTGATGCAATGCGATCAAGCTGACCCTTTCCCCTTTGAGTTGCAAGTATCTGAAACCAAAATTGAACACTGTAAGCACGAAGCTTGGCGAGTTTCCCCCACCATACCACATAAAAATCGTAAACATACTGTCAGGAATATCTGGGTGCCCGACCTACCCTCCTGAGCATACCTGGGTGCTCAACCTATCCATGTCAGACAGACCGGGGTGTCCGACCTACCCCTGTCAGGCATACCTGGGTGCCCGACCTACCCATTGGTTTTATTCCAACGGATTACGGGGTCTATTTCACCCTACCACTACCACATAAATCATGTATATCATACAAAAACATCAAACAATACATACCGCCTTAATAATTATGACAAAGACAATTACTAAGTCATATCAATACTAGCGGGCTGACATTGGTGCCTTCGACCCACGGTTTCTACGAAGGGAGACTTACCTCACTGTGTATGCCGAAATCGTACTCCTCGACTGGCTCGTTCTCCCTAAAGTGTGATAAATTCCTTAATCAGTCATTGGGTCCAAATAGAACTCCCTTATGGCCCAAACTTCTAATTCATGTCCCAAGGCAAGGCTTCCTAGTCCTTGCCCTAATGGGCCTTTTCCCCCGTGGTCCAATCCATAATCAATTTAAGGCCCAAGTCCATTACTTTAAGCTTTAATGCCCAATAAGGTCCAATACCATATATCCTAGGTCTAGGCCTAGAAGCCTTACTCCACAGTGGGCTATGAGGCCCAAAAAAATCTAGGCCCAATCACCGAAGGCCCAAAACCACATTAACCACTCTGTATGCGTACGCGCGGCGTATGTGGCACGTACGCCCGACGTACGCTGGCCTTGACCAGAAGTGGGAAATTGACCCAGTATGCGAAGCGTAATGGCCAGTTTCCTTAGGACTCCTTTTGTGACTTAATCCATTAAGTCCTAACATCCAAAACATAGATCCAGATCCTTTAAGACATCCTAAACCATAAAGTTATAAACTTTATGTGTTTGCATGCACGTATGGGGGTTAAGACATGATTTAAGTCCTTAAACACACTTTGTGACCATCTAACACTTTCATGGTTGTGGCTTAACCATCAATGCCCGATTTTTATGACTCTAAATGCTTCAAAGAGCTGAAAAGGACAACTCTTATGGGCTGGAACTACCAGAACACAAAAATCTCAACTATGGAGTCAAAATATCACATAAATCACCCCAAAACTAAAACTAAGCATGCAATGGTCAAGTTTGAAGCTTGATACCTCAAATGAGTCAGAAAAGATGCTAATATGTTGGATCTACAAGCTCTCTTCAAGTCTTTGCTCCTTCTTCAAAGTCCTTGCTCTTCAAAACCACCAAAACAACACCAAAATGCTCAAAGTAAGCTCATGATACATGCAATGGAGTTAGGGTTCGAGTTGGGCACTGAAAGAACAAGGGAGGCTGAGAGGATAAGGTTTTGGAGGGTTATAAGTTGCTTAAATAGGGTGTAAACCCTAAAATTTAGGGTTTACATCTGATCACCCTACGCCCAACGTATGCATGGGTGCGCCCAGCGTACGCATGTGGGTTCCTTGTTTCGCACCTCATATGTGTGCGCCGTGCGTACATTCTGCCCCCAAAATCCCAAACATTTCATAATTAAAACTTGAATAAAAAGCAACATAATACCTGATAAATCTCGGACGTTACATATTCGCTCGCAAATTGCAAGGCAGTGGAATTTTGACATGCCATTTATTGCTAAGTTTGTAGATTTTATTCTTACATCTTGCTAGGCGATTTAATTTTTTTTGAAACATTACGAGTTTTGGAGTAGTCAAACCAAAAGAAATAAACTGTTTTACCACATAGTTTCCCAATATTTCTTTGGGGTTTTCACTCGAAGCACCAAATTGAAAATTAATTGGATTGGATTGCTTCAAAAAAACCAATTAATAATATTTTCTCTATATAACTGTTCTTGTTTCCTAGCATCGTGCTACGTATTTTATTATAATTTTTCCATTAAAAAAGACATGTATGATCACATATTGGTTGTAGGATGGATATTAGGGTTCCCAATATGTTTATTGTTTGAGAGTTGTGCATTTAGGTCTGGTCATTAAACATGTTTGTTATGAAGCGTTCGAATATACACATGGTTGTAATGAAAATGATGTGACATAATCGAGGGCGACTTTCTAAATCGGAGGTGGGAAAATAGGGGGATTCAGGGTTCAAATCGGGGTCGGGAGAAACGGACAAATTCAAGAGCGGAGACGTAGGTAGCTATTTCCGTCCCGTTTGAACTCATTGACATCCTAGAAGTGGGTGATTTGAAGTTTTCAGAATATAATGGATTTCGAGACAAAGAATTACAGTTTAGATTGTCGTTTGACTTTTTTAATTAGGTTATATATTCAAATAACAAACTTAATTTTTTTACAAAACCTTTTATAAATTATAATTTTATAATAATCATGTTTATTTTGTACGTATTTTATTAGTTATAACATAAAATTGTTTAAAATGTATAACTTAATAAATTAGGTTATGTTGGACGGATTAGTTGGAAAATGAATTTATAACTGAAAAAATTAGTTGTCAGCTGATAAACTAAGAATAAAAAATAAATTTTTGATAAAACTAGTTGATAAGTTATCTAAAATATTTAAAGTGATATTAAATAACAGTTAAAAAATTGTGGTCTTTTATAACCAACTAGGATCATAACCCGGGCTTTGCCCCGAGACAATTTTTTTCTTTTTTCGGACCAAAAGTGACAACTCCACAAAATATTGTAAAGTACTAGGACAATTTTTATAATTAGTTTTGTACATAGGGTCCTAATGACACGCTCCTCAGAGCGGGCCATAAGTAAGAGAGTCCCCGACGAGGAATTCCCAACGAGGCCTGACCAAGCCCGACTCGGCCACCATGGCCGCCAGAGACTCTAGCAGGGGGACCGCGCAAGATCCCCGCCCTCGCCAAATGTGTCCTTCGCTACATTCCAAAGATAACAACTCCAGGGGACAAGAAGCACATCAAGAGCATTATCGTCTGCTGACACTATGAGGAACATGATCCACCAATAAGGACGAAGAATCTTGTCGGGATCGCAAGTCCTTGTTCCTCATGCGGATCGAGGAGGATCCTCAGTATAAAAGGACGTTCACCCTGACTTGATGGGTAAGCGATCCTTCCTGAATCCTTAGCCTCCACACTCATTCACTCTACTGACTTGACCGTCGGAGCGTTTTTCCGAGACCTCCTCCCGGAGAGCGGCTGACGATTTCCCTTTCCTTGTGACCTTTCAGGTTTCCTTCCGACGATTTTCACTAGTAGCCTAAGTGGTTGGAGCCTAGGTCGCATCATTTGGCACCATCCGTTTGTGTGGCAACAGATACTCAAACCCTTTTTTCTTTCTCTTTAACCTAGCCACATGATAGACAACACGACGAGCGAGTTATCGGAACCACCGTACAGCCTAATACATCTGATGGCGTCGTTGGAAGCAGACAACACCTTCTTTTGTAGCAGCGCCATGATCCGATGGCCCGCCACCTTCTTTTGTAGCAGTGCCATCCCGCCACTTTCTTTTGCAGCAGCGCCATCATCCGGTGGCCTGCCACCTTCTCTTGTAGCAACGCCACCATCCGGTGGCCCTCTATCTCTTCTCACAGCAATCACGCTGCCGGTTGTAACCCAGAACCAAACACCACTACCCATACCGACCTACGCAAATCCTCTACCATTCCCAAATAACGGTATACCCAATGCTTACATTGTACCCCATATGCCACCGGTTTTCCCTAACACCATCGGATTTAACAACACCGGCTACAACCCTCTACCACCATCCGCCCAAACCACCAATAACTCATAACAACCCCCATAGCGCCACTAGAAAATGACTTGTCCACGCACACACATGTGACATCGACGAGCAACACTACAACCGGCCCAAGCGTCATATCATAACCATAAAACCACCCACCATTGGTAACGGGCACCGTGTTAGCATCACCACTCACGCCTTACCAACAAATACCCATTGATCAAACACTCCCCATCTCGTTTCAGCCGTCAAATTTCTACGGCCCAGCAATGCCAGATCTTACAGCCTACAACGACATGCTAGTACAACCCTTCTTGGCAATGCAACAATCGGGGTACCACTTTGTTCACCAGACACCAAACCAAGATTTCTTTTCAAGAAGTGTCACGTCGCCGTTCGTCAAAGAACTGTTTGAGTACGAAATCCCCAACACCACCAAACTGCCACACCTCGAAACGTATAACGGCACCACAGACCTGGACAGCCACATCGACACATACAAGTGGACCATGACATCTCTCAAGCTAGACGAACGGTTCTGGTGTACATATTTTCCTACCACCCTAGACGTCAGCGCAGGAACATCGTTCAAGACACTACGTCTGAGCAGCATCAATAACTTTAGCTAACTGAAATATCTCTTTCTAACCAACTTCATGCAACTCCGGAAGTACAAAGGTGATTGTCACTCCATCATTGGATGCAAACAAAGGGAGGGGGAGACAGTCAAGGACTATTTCACCAGGTTCACCAAGGCAACATTAGATGTCCTAGGTCACGATGAGGGGTTAATTGCGGGAGCGTTCACCTAGGGATTACTACCAGGTTCGTTATCTCAGAAACTCATGGGCAAGAAACCCCATACAAGGGCAGAACTAAAGGAGCAGGTGGAACGGTTCTTACGCCAAGAAGAGGGCAAAGCGTCGAAGCAAGCATACCTCAACGCCATGTCTTCCTCAGCTCGAAAGTGACATCACCAATCTACTCCCCACCACTACCCCCGGGAGGAGGCAGGTTCTCGGGACAAGATAGACGATCGCAGGGACGCTTCAGACCTTTTTTCAAAGATGATAAGTGGGGAAGACAGGCCGAAGTGTACACCGTCGCTGAAAAACAAGCAGCAAAAGGCATTAAGATGCGGTACTGTGAATACCACATGTAACAACCCATTATTTCAAGTCAAAAATAAAATGTTAAATAAACCCAATATCAAGGAATAAGGTGGTAGTAATCGTGACAAAGATTCCGAAGATATAAAGAATACCGAAATCTGAGTTATAACGAAGAAGTTATGACCTATCGAAGTTTCGCGACAGAACCGACACAACGCTGTGTGACGTAAAAAGTTAGTTTTCAATTGAACACTTTTTAGCTTTAGCAACCTAAACGAAAGTAGTAACATACGTTAAACCGAGAGCGTGCATAAAAAGAACGTCCAAATCTAACTTCGTATGAGAAAGTTGTGATTTTTCTAAGTTTTTCGGCACAGTAGTGTACAACCTGAAATTCGAATTATAGATCGAGCGATTTTTAGCCGACACAAACTAAACGAGAATCGAAGATCTCGTCAATAGTAGTTCAACGGTAAAAGGATAGACAAAAACGGATGTTGGATAAAGAAGTTCTGAATTTTTAACGGACTTTTCCTGTCCCGTCTTGTTAAAAATAAAGTCAAAATTAGCCGACAGAGTCTAAACGAAAGTCATAGTGTACGGTCTCACCTACGCGTGGAAATAAAGAACGTCAAAAACGGAGCGCGTATGCGAATGTTATGAAATTTAGAAGTTTGGAAAATCAATTTTCGAAGGAGTACGCGCCGCATACAACACCGTACTTGAAAGCTAGGTCTCGGATTGTCCACGTCGCCCTTACCCTTGCATACAACACGTATTACGCTCAAATGACACGTATGAAGCCACGTGTCATTGAACGTGCAGCGTACGAGGGTACGCCCAGCATAGTGAGAAGCTTCGGACCCCCTATAAAAGGCATGTGAGACCTCCCAGAAATGGTTGCTAATTCTCACTCTCTTTCACCCCAAACACCCTCTTAAACCACTTTAAAACCCCCCTGAAGCCTTGGGAACATCCTTAACACCCGAAGAAAGCACGGAGCCCCAAAGTGCCCAAGAAAATAATTTTTTCCAGTTGAAAGTCTGCCCGCGTAAAGCCTGGTTTTCATTAGAAACTCACAGGTTTTTCAAGAAAAATCCTTTCTAGAAACAAAATTTTGCCCAAATCACAACTTATCAGGTGAGTTCAGACCCCTACACTTTTTATAATCTTTTTCAATGTTTTAAGGGGGGGGGGGGATACAAGTCAAACACAAGGAAACTTGTGTTAAAATACAAACCATTGTTTATGTTTTCTTACATCTTGTGTATCTATTACGTGAAAACATCAGATATGCGAAGCAACGTTATTACCAAATTTACAAACGCCTACATGTAAAACATGCTCAAATGAAATAGTTAGCATTTTTGACGAAACCTGTATTTTTATACTGTAATAGGTGTAGTTTGGAAAACATTCTCATTAACGATTATATAAAAATACGATTATTTTTATATCCTATAACTATGACGAAAGGGGTAACAATTTTATATACAATCGATTTAATTGCAAATATACATAAAATCATTGAAAATTTGTGAGACATCGTTTTCGTTATACGTACCTAGGTGTACATGGAAGTCCTGTTTTATAACCCGAGTCTCCTACCTGAGAGCGTGATACTTGTGTATAGATCCATATGGGATTGATGACCTCGCATCCTGGCTGTTAGCTTGTGATATCCCCAAAATCACGGCCAGAAAAGACCGATTTTTGTTTATGCTTTATAAAAATCAGAGTACTTCATTTTATAAAAATGTTGCGGAATTTGTTCCCAGAAAAACATGGTAAATACGTTATTAAAACATCTTCGAAGAAACGTATTTATTTCATTTTAAAACGTTTGGGATGTCATTGTTAATACAGAAACATAAGCATAAACAGAACTTACAATTATTTACACTAGTGATCTACATCTCTTTAAATCTCTCAGTGTAATGTCACTTCATATCAACACCTGTGATATAAATAAACTGAGTGGGTCAGGTTGGGAAACCTGGTGAGCACATAGGGTTTTCAACCCACAATAATATAATTATTATTTTTAAACATCAAACAATCAACCCAATTACCCATTCCCGTTATCCTCACATTATGTTCCTAAAACATCTAACACAAGGGACCTAGTCAAAGGACTATCATTGGGATGGAGTATACCTGGTGAGGACACAGTTCACACAGTTCGAATAAACACACAGTTCGAATAAATACACAGTTCGAATAAACACCTACAGGTTGCGAGCCTGCTAGTGTTCCACTGGACTGTCTAGAATAGTCCGTGGTCGTCATCTATACTCCGCTAGATGACTAGATCATCAAGAACAGCTATAACAAGGCCTCTCATTATTTTATTTTGTCACACAGCAACTATTACATCTACCCATGTTTTACCCAACACATTTTGTAGATATAAAATACATATACATTTTAAATAATTGAAAACATGTATAAAACGTTCATCCAGCATAGATAGCAAGTATACAGATAATATACACACACAACACGTAATTTATGTAAAATACTTCATATCTATGTGTAAGCTGAAAGTAACTATGCACTCACCTGATTAGGTGGTGACTCAGCACTCGGACAGCGCTTCAATACTCTCAAAACGATATTCCTTCGATAAAACCTAGTATCGATACCACTAGGGTTTTGTTTAACGATAACCGCGACAAATTAATTAGTCTGACTATTATTAAGCGTTAATAACACTCAATAATAGCCCAAATAATTATTTTAAGGACCTAATAACATTCCTATAATTATTTGAAAGCTATATAAAAAATTGCGTAAGCGTAGCACACTTACAGTGAATTTTATCGAAAACCGTAACTTAATTGGAGCAGCGTTTCGAAACCGAAAAACTCCTTTTTCTCGGGACTCCGGGAGCCTCAGGGCTTCCTTAGGGTGCTAGGGGTTTAACTAGGGCTTAGGGGGGTTAAAACCCTTAGAGAGAGAAAGAATTTTAGAGAAAGAAAGAAATTGGTGTGAAAAAGTGTGAAAAATCCGGAGACCCTCGCCCCCCTTTTATAGCTGCAAGGCCTCGGACTACGCTGGGCGTAATCCTCGGCTACGCGGCGCGTACTCTCGGATAAGGATGCCAGCTTCGCACCAGCTGGCTCGCACCCATTCTCGGACCCAGACTAGATCAAGTACGCTGGGCGTACCCAGCTTCGGACACGGGGCGTACTCCGGACGCTAGGCGTCTCTTTGCTACGTTGGGCATAACCCTCGCACCAGGTGTCACCATCCAAAGCGATTTCATCTGACGGCTGGGAGTTCGGCCACGTCATCATTTCATGCATTAGCTTCGCAAGTTTCAATACTAACTTTAAAAATTCGTATCTTTCGCATACGATCTCCGTTTTTGACGTTCTTTATATCCACGCGAAGGTGGGGACGTGCTCTACAAATTTTGTTTAGACTTCGTCGGCTAATTTTGGCTCGATTTTAAATTTTATATTATTAACAGGCCGGGACATGATTGGTCTGTTAAATCCTCATAACTTCTTCATCCGACATCCGTTTTTGCCCATCTTTTTCTCGTTACGCTAATCTCAACGAGATCTTCGATTCTCGTTTAGGTCGTGTCGGCTAAAAACCGCTCGATCTAATATTCGAATTTCGGGCTGTACACTGCTAACTCGAAACTTCGAAAAATCATAACTTCTTCATACGAAGTCAGATTTGGGCGTTCTTTTTATCGATGTTCTTAGTTTAACATATTCTACGACTTTCGTTTAGATCGCTATGGCTAAATCTCTCTCTATAGTAAATTCACTATTTACGCTTCCCGGTGCCGTGCCGGTTCTGTCGCGAAACTTCGACGGGTCATAACTTCTTCGTTATAACTCGGATTTCGGCGTTCTTTATATGTACGGAAACCTTGTGACATATTCTACAACTTGGTTAAGATTATTTATTCTAAATAATATTTTGTCGAAAAGTCGTTTTCGACTCCTATTGCCTCTAATTGACTAGCCCGGATCTACGGGCGTTACAATTATCTCCCCCTTAGGATGATTACGTCCCGAAATCATCAACGAAACAGGGATCGTATAATGACTCCATACATCATCTCTTCATCCTAGGTAATAATTTATAACTTCTATATTCCTTCAAGTCTATCTCTTAGACTCATTGACTGCAAGCAGTACTCGATCGTGCACCTGCTCTATACCTCAGGTTAGACTAATTATGACCTTTAAGTCACAATCTCGATCCTTACTAGATACGAAATTGAGATGAGTTCTTTTATTACTACCATAGATCGATGTGTCATGTTCTAATGACCTATCATCGTATGTTGCAACACTTAGACTTAGGTCTCTTAGAGTTAAATTCTAAAACAGATTATGCCTTCCTTCATGTTTTAATGTGATATAATCACACTTTAACATTTAGGCAATTCTGGCTACCAACTCTTTTAACAACGAGCGCGATACTTCTATTGATCGCTTTGATTTCAATCGTTTGGTTTAAGTCGGACGCTACATTAAACTTGGTTCTCTGAACCACGTAACCTACTCATCGTAGTCGGACTCAATGGGATATGACCACTAGGGTCGGGATAACAACAATCTTTTTAGTCATTACCGAAACAATGGTAACGACATACTTGAATAAAACGAAATCAATTACTAGCTTCTTGGTAACCTTGTGACTTTCCCTGATCCAAGTATGAGTCCTGTGCTTCCGGTAGTATAGGCCTCTACTACCATTCACACCTACTCATACTCGTCCCAAGTATTGTCCCGCAGTTTCCCAAGTCACCATGCCGCAAATCGCACAGCAATTTAACACACCAGATAACAAAACGAAGATTTTATTATTTCTTGAAACTATTACATGGGTGTTCAAGTTCACCCTAGATTATGCCTCTAATAGGCTACATCATATGACACTATCTATATGGCTTCTTCATAACTCGATCTCTATATATCCATCCTTACTCCTGATTCCTTGCATCGTCAGCTACTTCGTCAAGGATCATTTGAAATGCTCTTACCTTTGGTTTTGGCGGCACATTTGGCTTCGTAGCCCCTTCTCTCTTTGGGCAATCTTGCTTGAAGTGCCCTTCCTCGTTACATTCGTAACAAACCCTTTTGTTGAATTTACACTCGTTGGCATAATGCCCATGCTTCCCACACTTGAAACAAGTCAACTCCTCACCACATTTTCCAGAGTGTTTCTTTTTGCACTTCTCGCACCATCTTTCTTCACTCCTTCCTCTAAACTTCCTGGTACTGGTCTTGCTTCTCTCATCGGGCTTTGCAGACCCCTGAAACTTCCTCTTTTCACCAACCTCAATCTTGTTGGCAGCTCTTCCCTTAATCATATCTTCCACAGACTTGGCAGCCCAGATAGCTGCCTCCAGAGTAGGTGCCTGACGCACTGGCACCGCGTACTCCCATGGAAGTCCCTTTGCGTACTTATCAATTTTCGTCAGCTCATCCGGAACAAGACGCAAGGCAAATTCCATCTTTTCTGTGAAGTTGTTCGTGTATTCATCGATTGACATGCTTCCCTTCTTCAGGGTTAGAAACTGGTTCTCTAGCTCGAGCAGGTTTTGAGCTGAGCAGTACTTTCGTTTGAATTGCACCAGAAATTCTGCCCATGTCAGTTGCAGGGGCTCATTGGGGCTCAAAGTCTTCCCTAAGGTATTCCACCAACGTACAACGCCTCCTCGAAACTGACGCACTGCAAATGTGGTCTGTAGCTTCCCTCTGCAACCGCATGTCATGAAAGCTAACTCCATTTCCGAGATCCAATCCATGACCCCGATCGGATCCTCCTTTCCAGTGAAAGTCGATGGCTTGCAAGTCAGAAAATCCTTGTACTTGCATCCATTCCTCTCGACTTCGTCATCTTGGTTGTTTTGTCGAACTATTGGTGGGTTGACTTGACCAACAGTCCCACTGTAGTTTCCTTCCTCAGTCTGCCCTTCATTCAACTCGGGCTGTTCGATTTGAATGGTCGCTTCCTCTTGATTTTGTTGGAGAAAACGCCTGGTTTCCTCCATTTGACAATCCAACATCGCCTGGATCATCGCTTGTACTCCGGCCATCGTTATTGGCTCAGCAGCGGCTACCACAACCGGTATTTGCTCAATCACTGGGGGTTGGTTTCTGTTCCCATTTGCATTCACGTTTCCGCTACGGGTTCTTGCCATCTTGATCTATACACCAAATAAGGTGAATCTAGATCTTTACTTAGGATTGACGGTTAAATTATCCTTATCACTCCGAAACGTTTACATGCTAGTTCTAATATCGTAGTCATACGTTTAGAATCCTAAACACATAAGGTTTCCAGATCCGGTCGACAACAGACCATAGATCCGAACAAATGATAGCATATCAGGCACAAAGCATTTAGCACATAAAGCATTTTAGGCATAATTCCTAAAATAAGCTAGTGCTCACACCTCACAATCATCGCTTAGCATTCTAAGTTTAAGTCTAGAAATAAATCCATATTCCTAGTTCGCTTAAACTAATGCTCTGATACCAACTGTGACATCCCCAAAATCACGGCCAGAAAAGACCGATTTTTGTTTATGCTTTATAAAAATCAGAGTACTTCATTTTATAAAAATGTTGCGGAATTTGTTCCCAGAAAAACATGGTAAATACGTTATTAAAACATCTTCGAAGAAACGTATTTATTTCATTTTAAAACGTTTGGGATGTCATTGTTAATACAGAAACATAAGCATAAACAGAACTTACAATTATTTACACTAGTGATCTACATCTCTTTAAATCTCTCAGTGTAATGTCACTTCATATCAACACCTGTGATATAAATAAACTGAGTGGGTCAGGTTGGGAAACCTGGTGAGCACATAGGGTTTTCAACCCACAATAATATAATTATTATTTTTAAACATCAAACAATCAACCCAATTACCCATTCCCGTTATCCTCACATTATGTTCCTAAAACATCTAACACAAGGGACCTAGTCAAAGGACTATCATTGGGATGGAGTATACCTGGTGAGGACACAGTTCACACAGTTCGAATAAACACACAGTTCGAATAAATACACAGTTCGAATAAACACCTACAGGTTGCGAGCCTGCTAGTGTTCCACTGGACTGTCTAGAATAGTCCGTGGTCGTCATCTATACTCCGCTAGATGACTAGATCATCAAGAACAGCTATAACAAGGCCTCTCATTATTTTATTTTGTCACACAGCAACTATTACATCTACCCATGTTTTACCCAACACATTTTGTAGATATAAAATACATATACAGTTTAAATAATTGAAAACATGTATAAAACGTTCATCCAGCATAGATAGCAAGTATATAGATAATATACACACACAACACGTAATTTATATAAAATACTTCATATCTATGTGTAAGCTGAAAGTAACCATGCACTCACCTGATTAGGTGGTGACTCAGCACTCGGACAGCGCTTCAATACTCTCAAAACGATATTCCTTCGATAAAACCTAGTATCGATACCACTAGGGTTTTGTTTAACGATAACCGCGACAAATTAATTAGTCTGACTATTATTAAGCGTTAATAACACTCAATAATAGCCCAAATAATTATTTTAAGGACCTAATAACATTCCTATAATTATTTGAAAGCTATATAAAAAATTGCGTAAGCGTAGCACACTTACAGTGAATTTTATCGAAAACCGGAACTTAATTGGAACAGCGTTTTGAAACCGAAAAACTCCTTTTTCTCAGGACTCCGGGAGCCTTGGGGCTTCCTTAGGGTGCTAGGGGTTTAACTAGGGCTTAGGGGGGGGGGGGTTAAAACCCTTAGAGAGAGAAAGAATTTTAGAGAGAGAAAGAAATTGGTGTGAAAAAGTGTGAAAAATCCGGAGACCCTCACCCCCCTTTTATAGCTGCGAGGCCTCGGACTACGCTGGGCGTAATCCTCGGCTACGCGGCGCGTACTCTCGGATAAGGATGCCAGCTTCGCACCAGCTGGCTCGCACCCATTCTCGGACCCGGACCAGATCAAGTACGCTGGGCGTACCCAGCTTCGGACGCGGGGCGTAATCCAGATGCTAGGCGTCTCTTCGCTACGTTGGGCGTAACCCTCGCACCAGGTGTCACCATCCGAAGCGATTTCATCCGACGGCTAGGAGTTCGGCCACGTCATCATTTCATGCATCAGCTTCGCAAGTTTCAATACTAACTTTAAAAATTCGTATCTTTCGCATACGATCTCCGTTTTTGACGTTCTTTATATCCACGCGAAGGTGGGAACGTACTCTAAAACTTTCGTTTAGACTTCGTCGGCTAACTTTGGCTCAATTTTAAGTTTTATATTATTAATAGGCCGGGACAGGATTGGTCCGTTAAATCCTCATAACTTCTTCATCCGACATCCGTTTTCGCCCATCTTTTTCTCGTTACGCTACTCTCAACGAGATCTTCGATTCTCATTTAGTTCGTGTCGGCTAAAAACCGCTCGATCTAATATTCGAATTTCGGGTTGTACACTGCTAACTCGAAACTTCGAAAAATCATAACTTCTTCATACGAAGTCAGATTTGGGCGTTCTTTTTATCGATGTTCTTAGTTTAACATATTTTACGACTTTCGTTTAGATCGTTATGGCTAAATCTCGCTCTATAGTCAATTCACTATTTACGCTTCCCGGTGTCGTGCCGGTTCTGTCGCGAAACTTCGACAGGTCATAACTTCTTCGTTATAACTCGGATTTCGGCGTTCTTTATATGTACGGAAACCTTGTGACATATTCTACAACTTGGTTAAGATTATTTATTCTAAATAATCTTTTGTCGAAAAGTCGTTTTCGACTCCTATTGCCTCTAATTGACTAGCCCGGATCTACGGGCGTTACAATTATCTCCCCCTTAGGATGATTACGTCCCGGAATCATCAACGAAACATGGATCGTATAATGACTCCATACATCATCTCTTCATCCTAGGTAATAATTTATAACTTCTATATTCCTTCAAGTCTATCTCTTAGACTCATTGACTGCAAGCAGTACTCGATCGTGCACCTGCTCTATACCTCAGGTTAGACTAATTATGACCTTTAAGTCACAATCTCCATCCTTACTAGATACGAAATTGAGATGAGTTCTTTTATTACTACCATAGATCGCGGATTTGGACGCGGGTTCACGTCCGGACTCGACGAGTCCAAGAGTGGACTCGGCGAGTCCACGCTGTTTAATGAAACCCTAATTTCTCGGGTTTGAGGCGTATTTAAAGGGCCTTATGGCCGTCATTTGCACTCATCAGACCCCAGAGTGAAACCCTAGAGCAATTGAGTGATTCAAGTGAGGGAAGGAGCCATTATTGATCTTGGAGTTGTTGTCTAGCAAGGAAAGAGGAGATCTAGCCAAGAGGAAGCAAGAGAGGGGTGGATTCTTGAAGATTTGAGGTCCAGAACATCACATCTGAGGTACAATCTCGAATCATTCTCTGTTATTGTGATGTTCATGTAGATTTAGGGCTTTTGAACCCATTTGTGGCTAGATCTAGTGTCCTCATGGTCCCTTAGCGAGTTAAGGTCCTGGATCTGGACCCATAGAGGTCCAGAGCACCTCATTGCCAAAGCTTTATATGCATCCATGGAGGTTTTGGCTTGGGATCAATGTATTTGAGGCTAAAACACCATTCATGAGTTATTCAATGCTTGATGAGCATCAAGACTTGGACTTTACGTGGTCAATAAGCTTAAGGAGACTGGATCTATGAGTTAGTGAAGCGGATCTGACCTCAGAAGGTCGTTTGGGGTTGTGCATGGAATGCACTCGCCGAGTCCATTTCCCAGACTCGGCGAGTTGATGTAAGTTGTTCGTCGATTACGAACCAGGGATTGAGTAACCGAGTCGAGTGAGTGACTCGGTGAGTCGGAAGAGATTCAGAGGGATCAGGTTCCCGTAGGAACTCGGCGAGTCCACGCCAGACTCGGCGAGTCGGGTTGACCGTTGACTGGTTTGACTTCGAGGTACTAGTCAGTCAGAGTCAAGTAGTATTAAGTAGAAATACACTTGTGTTGTAGGAGGACGATAGCTCGGGAGATCGAGCACTAGTGGTTAAGAGGTTTACGAGTTACCGAGACACGCGAGGTGAGTCTTCTCACTATACGTTACCTTGAGTGGTATTCTGGTTTGGCCAGAGGGTCTTATGTGCTATTTATGAGATTGTATGCTATGTGTTATTTGTATGCTATATGACTATATAGACCGGACCGGAGGGTCCAACGATTCAGAACGGGCCAGAGGGCCCAATGAGCTATGACTGGACCAGAGGGTCCGACGAGCTGCGGGACTAGAGGGCCCCGCTGAGACATCTTGACCAGAGGGTCGGGTTAGCCTCGAGTGGCGTATTTGTGGTATGTGGTATTTTGGGGAACTCACTAAGCATTTATGCTTACAGTTGTTGTGTTTGATGTTTCAGGTACTAACGAGGACCGTGGGAAGGCGACGGCTTGACACGTACACACACACACCGATGAAGTTTATTATGTGTAGAGATCTTGGGATTTGTTTTTGAAAACAATATTGATTATGGATTTTGATTTGTGATGTGATACATTATGTGATTTTGAAAAAGAAAAATTATTTTGAAAATTTACGGTGTTACAAGTTGGTATTAGAGCCTTGGTTTGAGGGATTCGGATGCACCTTCGGGCGTATTTGAACTCAAACTGAGGATTTGAGAAAATTTCAAATAAAACTAAAATTTTCTAAAAAGAAAAAGAGGTTTTGGGAAACGAGCAGAGTGGAAGGTGTGTACGGTCAGCCAGCGCCCGAACAGTGAATCCCCAAAATACCCTTACATTATATGTTATGAGTTATGAGATATTATGTGGTGCATGTTAGAGAGGCTAGGTATTCCTATTAGGACTAGAGTGAGCCTGATTTGTGATGCCTTAGCTTAGGAGATCGCTGCTGCTATGAGATACTTTGAGAGTGAGTAGGTAGCAGTGAGGAGCTCGGGAGAGGGCTATTGAGGGTAGCCAGTGCATAGCGAGAGTAGAGTGTTTTCGATTTGGGATCCTAGGAGGAGGACTTGGGTTGTATATCGATTCGATGTGGACGATAGTATTGGGCACGTACTATTGAAGACACCGGATTGGTGCGCAGTCCAAGTAAGAATCCTTGGGGGTACCAGGAGAGAAGATGTTTGAGTTATCGAGTGTGAGTATACTCGAGAGTATTCCTGATATTTCTTATGTTGTATTTCAGAGGTTGATCATGGTCGGGACACGCCATAACCCCGAGAGCAGTGGGGTGAGCGATGAGGAGATCCGTCGGATCATCCATGAGGAGGTGGCTGCTGCCATCAGAGCCGAGATTCCGGAGATGTTTGGGTCTATTAAGACCACACTGATCGAGACGTTTGACGAGCGTTACACTGCTTTGACTGATGTTGCTGTTGCTGCAGCCACCGCAGCTGTTGCTGCTGCGAGACCCCAGGGTGGTGATTTGTTGTTGTACCGAGAGTTCAGCAACACGAAACCACCGGAGTTCGATGGTACACAGGATCCAATCGCCGCTATGAGGTGGATCTCAGACATGGAGGGGTGTTTCTATACATGCTCGTGTCAGGAGCACTTGAGGGTGCGATTTGCACTCAACCAGCTTCGCTTGGGGGCGAAGGACTGGTGGAAATTCGTGACCGCGAGCTATTCTACAGCTGAGCTGACTGCTGTGACCTGGGATAGGTTTACTGCGATGTTTCGTGACGAGTACGTTCCCCAGGTGGAGAGGGAATGTTTAGCTCAGGAGTTTCTGACCCTCAAGCAGGGGACCGAGTCGGTGACAGTGATTACGAGGATGTTTCATGAGCGGGCGCTGTTTTGCCCGGAGTTGGTGTCCACTGAGCAGGCTCGCATGAGCCGTTATCTGAGTATTTTGAGGAGGGAGATCCGTGAGTTCGTGGCGAACTCGACTTATCAGACATTTGCCAAGCTCCAAGCAAATTCCAGGAAGAGGGAGATCGAGCTTGAGACACAGGCGAGGGAGGAGACTGAGTTGCAGAGGGGTGATTGGTGACCGGCGCAGTCGCAGCCGGCCGCCAAGTGGGCAAAGCCCGCTGATTCGAGGATGGGCAGTTCGAGGGGCCACACTTGTGGGAAGTGCAGCAAGAGCCATGACGGGCCGTGCAAGACTGGGGTATGCTACAAATGCGGGAAGGAAGGACATTTTGCGAGGGACTGTCCGAAGGGGTTCTCGGTTTGCTTCCATTGCAACCAGACCGGCCATCGGAAGGCCGAGTGCCCCCAGCTTCAGAGGTCAGCGCAGGGATCTGCACCTGTGGTTCGAGTTGCTGAGACCCGGCCAGCGAAGGCCGAAGCACCGAAGGCTAGGGGGAGAGCCTTCCAGCTGACTGCGGAGGAGGTCCGCGCAGCACCTGACGTCATGGCGGGTATGTAATCTTTATCTATTTTATGTTGAGTTTATGCTATTGTAATTGCTATATGTTATGCGTAGGTACTTTTCTTGTGAGTTCTATACCTGCATTGGTTTTATTCGACTCGGGTGCGAGTCGGTCTTTCATATCTTTGGCTTTTTGTCGGCACATTAGTATTCCGAGGGAGACATTGAGTCGACCTCTGTGGGTTTCCATAACAGATGAGCATGAGGTATGTGCTACCGAGGTGACACGTGGATGCATGCTGGAGATCTTCAGGGTGGAGTTCCCGATCGATTTGATTCCGATCGCTATGGGGGATGTTTGTGTCATAGTAGGAATGGATTGGTTGAGCCGTTTTGGGGATGTTATAGATTGCGGGCGTCAATTGGTGATGATCCGAGATCCTAGTGGGGGAGCGCTGACGGTTTACGGTGAGGGGACTTGTGGTGGTTCGGTTTTCTGTTCGGCTGCTAGAGCGAGGCGGAGTTTGCAGCAGGGCTGCAAGGGTTCGTAGCCTATGTGACAGATGTGCGAGAGGCCACTGGGAGGCCAAGTTCAGTGGATGAGGTGCCGATGGTGCGTGAGTTCCCAGGCATGTTTCCCGAGGAGTTGCCGGGTGTGCCTCCCGAGAGGCAGGTGGAGTTTCGTATCGATTTGGTTCCCGGGGCTGCGCCTATCGCCAAGGCGCCGTATCGGCTAACACCACCAGAGATGCAGGAGTTATCCTCACAGCTGTAAGAGCTGTTGGGGAAAGGGTTCATCCGTCCCAGTAGCTCTCCCTGGGGAGCGCCGATCCTTTTTGTCAAGAAAAAGGATGGTTCACACCGGATGTGCATTGATTACCAGGAGTTGAACAAGTTGACGGTCAAGAACTGTTATCCGTTACCGAGGATCGACGATCTATTCGATGAGTTGCAGGGGGCGTCTTGGTTCTCCAAGATTGAATTGAGATCGGGATATCACCAGATGAGAGTTCGGGATGAGGATATCCCGAAGACGGCATTTAGGACTCGTTACGGGCATTACGAGTTCGTGGTGATGCCATTCGGGCTCACCAATGCACCAGCGGCATTCATGGATCTCATGAACAGGGTGTGTAGGCCGATGTTGGATCGTTCAGTCATTGTATTCATTGATGACATCCTGGTGTATTCGAGGACCAGAGAGCAGCATGAGGAACATTTGAGGGAGCTCCTCGAAGTTCTGAGAGCGGAGAGGCTTTTCGCCAAATTCTCCAAGTGCGATTTTTGGTTACGGGAGGTCCAATTCTTAGGGCATCTCGTTAACCAGGATGTGATTTTGGTTGACCCGGCTAAGATCGAGGCTGTGATGAGTTGGGAGGTGCCGAGGTCACCTACGGAGATCAGGAGCTTCTTTGGGTTGGCAGACTACTATCGGAGATTTATCAGAGATTTCTCCAAGATCGTCGTGCCACTTACCAAGTTGACCCGGAAGGGTGTTACTTTCTCATGGGGTCCAGAGCAGCAGACCTCGTTTGAGACCCTTCGCCAGAGATTGTGCGAAGCCCCTGTACTCGCACTACCGGAAGGGATGGAGGATTTCGTGGTGTACTGTGACGCATCGATATCGGGGTTGGGAGTGGTGTTGATGCAAAAAGGGCATGTGATCGTGTATGCATCGAGGCAGTTGAAGCATCATGAGACGAGATATCCCACCCACGATCTGGAGTTGGGGGCTGTGGTGTTCGCCCTCAAGATCTGGCGTCACTATCTATATGGGGTTCGGTGTACGATATACACGGACCACAAGAGTTTGAAGTACTTGATGGATCAGCCCAACCTGAACATGCGGCAGAGGAGATGGTTGGACGTGGTAAAGGATTATGATTGCGAGATCCTGTACCACCCGGGCAAGGCTAATGTGGTAGCTGACGCCCTGAGTCGTAGGGCAGAGGGTGCCCCAATGCGAGATATCTGTATGAGGTTGACGGTGATGACTCCGGTATTGGATACCATCCGAGGGGCCCAGGCCGAGGCGGTGAGACCGGAGAACCGTAAGAGAGAGCGAGTTATCGGATAGGTGTCGGAGTTTGTTACCGATAGCCGTGGGCTTATGAGCTTCCAGGGACGGATTTGGGTACCGTTTGTGGGAGGGACGCGTACCATTTTGATGGAGGAGGCGCATCGATCGAAGTTCTCGATCCATCCCGGGGCTACCAAGATGTATTTGGACCTAAAGAAGGAGTATTGGTGGCCCTGTATGAAGAGGGATGTTGTTTGGTTCGTCGAGAGGTGCCTAACTTGTCGCCAAGTTAAGGCCGAGCACCAGCGTCCGCATGGTAAGCTGCAGCCGTTGGAGATTCTCGAGTGGAAGTGGGAACAAATTACCATGGATTTCATCACCAAATTGCCAAGGACTGCGAGAGGAGTCGATGCAATTTGGGTGATTGTGGACAGGTTGACAAAGAGCGCTCATTTTCTTGCTATCAGTGAGAGCTCTTCTGCTGAGAGGTTGGCAGAGTTGTATGTGAGGGAGGTGGTATCGCGGCATGGGGTTCCATTTTCGATCGTTTCGAATCAAGATGTGCGATTTACTTCCAGATTTTGGAAGAAGTTCCACGAGGAGTTAGGTACGAGGCTGCATTTCAGCACCGCATACCACCCGTAGACGGACGTACAGAGCGAGCGGACGATTCAGACGCTTGAGGATATGCTCCGAGCATGCGTTTTGGATTTTGGAGGGAGTTGGGACACCTATCTACCTTTGGCAGAGTTTTCGTACAACAACAACCATCATTCGAGCATCGGTATGCCACCTTTTGAGCTGTTGTATGGGAGGAGATGTCGTGCCCCTATTTGCTGGGGTGAGGTAGGGCAACGCGTGATGGCTAGTACGGAGATAGTGCTTCAGACGAATAAGCATATCCAGCAGGTCAGGCAGAGGTTGTTGATCGCTCAGAGTCGCCAGAAGAGTTATGCAGATAGACGTCGAACCGAGCTCGAGTTCCAGGTCGGTGATTATGTTCTCCTGAAGGTATCTCCTTGGAAAGGAGTGATCCGATTCAGGAAGAGGGGCAAGCTAGGACCCCGGTATATTGGACGGTTTCGGGTGATCGAGAGGGTGGGTAGGGTAGCATATCGCTTGGAGCTACCCGCAGAATTGGAGAGGATTCATAATACCTTCCATGTGTCTCAGTTGAGAAAGTGTATAGCCGACGAGTCGGCGGGAGTGCCGTTAGAGGACATTCAGGTGGATGCGAGCCTGAACTACGCGGAGAGACCAGTTGCGATTGTGGATCGAAAGATCTAGGTTCTGCGGAACAAGGAGGTGCCCTTGGTTTTGGTTCAGTGGCAACATCGGAAGGGGTCCGAGATGAGTTGGGAACCGGAGCGTGAGATGCGTGAGCAGCATCCAGAGTTATTTGCAGAGCGAGACTTCGAGGGCGAAGTCTAGTTCTAGTGTGGGAGAATTGTAACAGCCCGGATTCCCAGGTATTATTTATTTATTTATTTTGGTAATTTGTGAGGGGACTCGGCGAGTTGGAGCCTAGACTCGCCGAGTATGATTGCGGATTTGGACGCGGGTTCGCGTCCGGACTCAACGAGTCCAAGAGTGGACTCGGCGAGTCCACGCTGTTTAATGAAACCCTAATTTCTCGGGTTTGAGGCGTATTTAAAGGGCCTTATGATTGTCATTTGCACTCATCAGACCCCAGAGTGAAACCCTGGAGCAATTGAGTGATTCAAGTGAGGGAAGGAGCCATTATTGATCTTGGAGTTGTTGTCTAGCAAGGAAAGAGGAGATCTAGCCAAGAGGAAGCAAGAGAGGGGTGGATTCTTGAAGATTTGAGGTCCAGAACATCACATCTGAGGTACAATCGCGAATCATTCTCTGTTATTGTGATGTTCATGTAGATTTAGGGCTTTTGAACCCATTTGTGGCTAGATCTAGTGTCCTCATGGTCCCTTAGCGAGTTAAGGTCCTGGATCTGGACCCATAGAGGTCCAGAGCACCTCATTGCCAAAGCTTTATATGCATCCATAGAGGTTTTGGCTTGGGATCAATGTATTTGAGGCTAAAACACCACTCATGAGCTATTCAATGCTTGATGAGCATCAAGACTTGGACTTTACGTGGTCAATAAGCTTAAGGAGACTGGATCTATGAGTTAGTGAAGCGGATCTGACCTCAGAAGGTCGTTTGGGGTTGTGCATGGAATGCACTCGCTGAGTCCATTTCCCAGACTCGGCGAGTTGGTGCGAGTTGTTCCTCGATTACGAACCAGGGGTTGAGTAACCGAGTCGGGTGAGTGACTCGGTGAGTCGGAAGAGATTCAGAGGGATCGGGTTCCCGTAGGAACTCGGCGAGTCCACGCCAGACTCGGTGAGTCGAGTTGACCGTTGACCGTTGACCAGTGTTGACTTCGAGGTACTAGTCAGTCAGAGTCAAGTAGTATTAAGTAGAAATACGTTTGTGTTGTAAGAGGACGATAGCTCGGGAGATCGAGCACTAGTGGTTAAGAGATTTACGAGTTACCGAGACACGCAAGGTGAGTCTTCTCACTATACGTTACCTTGAGTGGTATTCTGGTTTGGCCAGAGGGTCTTATGTGCTATTTATGAGATTGTATGCTATGTGTTATTTGTATGTTGTATGACTATATAGACCGGACCGGAGGGTCCAACGATTCAGAACGGGCCAGAGGGCCCAATGAGCTATGACTGGACTAGAGGGTCCGACGAGCTGCGGGACTGGAGGGCCCCGTTGAGACATCTTGACCAGAGGGTCGGGTTAGCCTCGAGTGGCGTATTTGTGGTATGTGGTATTTTGGGGAACTCACTAAGCATTTATGCTTACAGTTGTTGTGTTTGATGTTTCATGTACTAGCGAGGACCGTGGGAAGGCGACGGCTTGACACGTACACACACACCGATGGAGTTTATTATGTGTAGAGATCTTGGGATTTGTTTTTGAAAACAGTATTGAGTATGGATTTTGATTTGTGATGTGATACATTATGTGATTTTGAAAAAGAAAAATTATTTCGAAAATTTACGGTGTTACATAGATAGCATTCAACAAGAAACAAATATCGTTACTTACGAACTTATTTCACACCTTGTTGCAGAATCATGTCTTCACATAGGAATAACCGGTTAACCGACGAAACCCCGATTCTACATATAGACTCCGCTACATTCCAAGCTGTCGTAACAGATGCCGTGACAACTATCAATGCCGTATTTCCATGCTAACAACGCAAACGAAAATAGAAACAATGTCAACAATTCAAACCGTAGTAACAACAAAAGGCAACAACGAGTGTCTGCCTGCAAGAACATCCCAATCCACAAACCTAAGAACATGAAACAAAGGCCATGGAACAAGAGAAAGGGCAACTCGACTCAAGAAACTGCCGAAAAGTAACCGAAAATGGCAACCCATACCCCCGCTAACCCTACTACCTCAACACCACCAACATCATATTTAGGAAACCTCCCAAACTGCAACAAGTGTAATCACCACCATTATGGAGCCTGCCGAGAGATGTATTGCAATAATTGCAACAAGAAGGGGCACACCGACGACCACTATAGGAATCCAACCCAATACATCACTTCATCCTCCAATACTGGAATAAGTCCAGTATGTTATTTATGTGGTGAAATAGGACATTTCAAAAGAGATTGTCCAACAGAGAGGAATGACGGAGAAGCGGGAGGAGTTTAGTAACAGAACATGATGAAGCAACAAGGAACCCTGCTGGGATTTTGGTACGTTTTTCCAAATAACAATAACATTGAATTTTCACAAAAGTTTTTGACAATTGAAAATCAAAAATCATAAATTGCCTTCTCATTCAAATGAAACACATCATTCATATAATAACTAAGGATCCTTACTGGTGAGGTGTGATGGCTTAGTGTAACATTAGAGTCATACATAGTTAAGATTTTACAAGGTTAGAGTGAGTAATTCCGCCTTATTTTCTGTTTCTTGTTTGATTGTGAATTTTGGGCAGAGTTGCTCAGTCGACTGTCTTCTCAATCTTAACTATATACGATTTGTATACACTGAGCGATTATAGAGGGACTTTGTAGGGACCGTATTACAAGATTTCGCCAGTAATTATCGAAGTACTCTTACCTATACTAGTTAAAGGCGGAGCAAATATTCGCAACAGTAATAACAAGAATAAAACAGAAGGCACTAAAAGACATATACATAAAAGACACCATCGATTTAAACATACACTTCTTCCTAATCAACTTAACACTCGTTACGATAAGAAGTTCTGACGTAACTATTAGAAATGGATTGGCTTGGTCCTCACCATACCAACTCCATGTGCTACGGAAAGACTCTTCGCTTTAACCGGCCGTCTAACTAACTCTTTTCAATCTATAAACGATAAATCTGACATAAACCTCCATATCATCTCTCGTTTCAAAACTCAGAAGTACCCATGCAAGGGGTTCTACGCCTTCCTAACTCACTCCGTAGATAAGAAACTTGAAGCGAAAAACACCGAGGATGTTCCGAAAGTCCGTAACTTTTTCAAAATATCCCCAACAAATCCCTCAGGAATACCACTCGTACATCAAGTCAAGTTCAAGAATAGAGACTAGGGACCTATACCACTAGTCTATCACTACTAAGTATATACGCAAGTGTGGTATATAATTAAGATTCCATGGATTTAGGATGTGTGATTCCGCCCTACCTCCTATTCCTTGTCTGTTTGTGGACTTGGGACAGAGTCACCCATCCGAATGTCTTTTTAGTTCTACCATGAACTTCGGGGCAAAGCTGCCCAAGACTACGAGTGGGCATGCTATTATTCAAATAAACGTAGACAAGTAGATGAAACCCACACTTTCTCCCATCTTAAGTATAACTTACCATCTCAACACAGACAGACAGATTAAACAAAACAAGGACACATACTATTAGTGAATGTCCGCTGGAACATCCAGCGAGGACCTGAATTCACCTGGGAACAAGAAGATTAGATGAAACAAAAATACCCATATCTTTTCCCTAGTTCATGAATGTTCACTTTGGAACTAATTTTGGGACGAAATTCTCTTTAATGGGGGGATAATATAACAACCCATTATTTCAAGTCAAAAATAAAATGTTAAATAAACCCAATATTAAGGAATAAAGTGGTAGTGTAACACCCGTTTATTTATTAGTTAAATAAACAAGTTAATGAATGAATGGTAGCCTAAAATAAATAATTATCCATGCAGGGTGTTGGGTTTGAGGAGTTAATCGCCACATTTTTAGAAGTCAGGGGTTAAAAGCGTGACTTTGGGACTCATTTTATAAATATTTATGAAGTCAGGGGCTCCGTGGTTATTATTTGAATTTAATTTAAAAAGAAATGAGGTGAGAGGGCTGATTATGTCATAATTAAGATATTGGGGGCTATATAGTAAATTTTGTACCTAATGTGTAAAGGATTTTAATGCCGAGGGTCTAAATGATAACTTCTAGGACTTCATTTGAAGGGATTTTTGAGGCTTAGGGGATGTATGGTAAATTAGGGATTTATTTTTTAAGGAATTATGGAAGGGAGGGCTAAAGGGTAACTTTTGGATTTAAATTGAAAACAAATGTTGTGGGGAGGGGCTGAACTTGGAAAAATGGATATAAGTTTGAAGATCACGGGATTTAAACCCGGTGACCCTCCTTCTCGTTTAAAAGCCATCGCTACCAAACCCTAACCCTACTTATCTCTCCAGCCGCCACCCTCACTTCCGACGCCGCCAACTCCTCCGTTAATGCCGCCGTAGATACCGGAAACCACCATGGAGCTGTCATGCGATTTAGCTGCCGGCATGACATTCGTGTTACTGGTTCATTGCCACATCGTCGCCGGATATCGTTACTGCACCGCTGACGTCGAAGACGGAGCCACCAAGAGTTGTCGTTGTGGTCGCTTTTGTGGCTAGCAACGGATACTACCGCCCCTCGGTCGAGAACGCTATCATTTTCCCCCTTCTGCTTTCGTTCAGGCTGCTGCTAGCCGTTGCCGCCGCCACTCAAACGATTCTCGGTTGCTCCGGTCATCATCAATCACCGCCATCGCCACCCACCACAGGTGGGTGTGGGTTTCCTTTACGAGCAAAAAATGAAGTGTGTGTGTGTTTTTGTTGCTGTGCACACTGTGTATGTGTTTGATGCTCGACAACCGCAAAGAACAACCATGGCATTGCCTTGCTGCCATATTCGTCGCTACCAGCCACCATGGAAGGTGGTTGTGTGCGTGTTCCACCAATGGTTTAGGTGTGTAGGGTTTTGATGTACTATGTTGCATATATTGTTTGTCCGGATTTGTTGGAACGCCACTGCCACCACCACCTCTGGTGGTGGCTGCCGCCATGTGCCACCGCCGGCCACCACAAGGGTGGTTGCGGGTGTATGTTTATTTAGTATAGTGTGTGTGTGTGTTTATTTCGTGAGTTTATTGTAAAATGTATTTGGAGATCGAAATAATGAAATGAATCTCTAACCACCACCGTGAGGTGGTGGCTGCCGCCTCCTGCCGCCACCGGCCGCTGTGTCGGGTGGCGGTGTGCTTTGATGGTGTTTGGACTTGTTTGGATGATTGGACAAAGGACTAAAACCCTAATGGGCCCAATGAAGCTTAATGGACTCTATTGGACCCAATAAGACTTAATGGGCTTAATAAAACCTTAATGGACCCTAATAAAACCCTAATGGGATTAATGATATTCTAGTGGGCTTAATAGGCCCAATAAAGCCCTAATTGATTTAATAGACCAACAAATTAATTAATGGACTAGTATTGGGTTGGAAACCCTAATTAGGGGGAATTAATCGGGACACACGTGAATTATTTAATAACTGGAGATATTAAATAATAATCATTGGCAAAGACTAATCTAAGCAATATGGTACTTAATGGATTAAGTCCTTAATGGATTAAGTGCTTAATGGGTTAAGTAGGAAACTTAACCCTAATCATCATTTTATGTGAAACCCTACTTTCATTTGGGTTTATGGTTGGGCCTTTCTGTTGGGCCTTAATGATTGGGATATCAAATGGGCTATCCAAGATCAAGCAAATGGTCTAGAGCAATTTAATGGGCCTAGGGTAAGGCCCAAGTAAGGGGCTTGGGCCCAATTTAGAAAATTGGGCCATAGATGGGCCATAGTTTGGGCCTTAATGAGTATATGATGTTGGGCCTTAGAATGAGACCATGTATAGGCTTAGGCCCAATTTGGAAAATTAGGCCATGTGTTTGGCTTTGATTCCTAATTGACTTTGGGCCTACGGATTGGGCCTTGGGCTTGAATAAGCCAAGCGAGGGGTAATTTAGTAATTACCCAAAGAATGTATGTATGGTTATGTATTGGGACCCAATTATTAATTGGGTGTTATTTTGGTGTTGATAGTTCGGGAATCTGTCAGCCAGCAACTGGGGTCGAGTCTGCGGGACTTCGGCAAGTGTGGGATTGTGTATTCGGGACTTCAGCAGTGTGAGGTGAGTTACCTTCCAGTAGTGGTGGGTCTACGGCCACAATGCCGGCCCACCAGTAGGAGTTGTTGTTAGATGATTGTCTTTGTGATAATTGTCTATGTTTGCTACTACCTGTTATGTTTATGTGCTAGCATGATATGATGTTATGTGATAGTGGTAGTAGGGGGTGAAATAGTCCCCGGTTACCGGTCGATAGGGCCGAAGGGGTAGATTAGTACCCAACTATGCTAGACAGATTATGATATATGTGATATGATATTATGTGGTAGTAGTAGGGGGTGAAATAGTCCCCACTTACCGGTCGACAGGACCGAAGGGGTAGGCCGGCACCCAGATATGCTAGGCAGTATATGCCTTATGTGTTTATGCTTTGCTTTTATGTGGTAGTGTTAGGGGTGAAATAGTCCCCGGTTACCGGTCAAGAGGACCGAAGGGGAGCCCAGCACCCAGATATGCTAGGCAGTATCCGGTCAAGAGGACCGAAGGGGAGGCTAGCACCCAGATATGCTAGGCAGTATCCGATCGAGAGGACCGAAGGGGTAGGTCGGGCACCCAGATATGCCTGACAGTATATGTATGTTATATGATCGTATGGTATGTGGTATGATGGGGGAACTCACTAAGCTTTGTGCTTACGGTTTTTAGTTTTGGTTTCAGGTACTTCGTTTTCAAAGGAAAGGAGCCGGCTTGATCGCAACGCATCACACTATGTTTCCGCACATGAGATCTTTGAGATTACACTCTGATATGGTTTTATGATAATATGTTTTGATTATTGACACTTTGGTTTTGACATGAGATATTAATATGAATGTTTTTATATTGATGGTTTTATATAATAATGTATTTAAAAATGAAATTTTTGGCCTTGAATTTTGGGATGTTACAGGTAGTAATCATGACAAGGATTTCGAAGATATAAAGAATACCGAAATCTGAGTTATAACGAAGAAGTTATGCCCTATCGAAGTTTCGCGACAGAACTGGCACAACGCTGTGTGACGTAAAAGGTGAGTTTTCAATCGAACGATTTTTAGCTTTAGCAACTTAAACGAAAGTTGTAACATACGTTAAATCGAGAGTGTACATAAATAGAACGTTCAAATTTGACTTCGTATGAGGAAGTTATGATTTTTCTAAATTTCAACACAACAGTGTACAACCCGAAATTTGAATTATAGATCGAACGATTTTTAGCCGACACAACCTAAACGAGAATCGAAGATCTCGTCGTTAGTAGTACAACGATAAAAAGACAGACGTAAACGGATGTCGGATAAAGAAGTTATGATTTTTTAACGGACTTTTCCTGTTCCGGCCTATTAAAAATATAACATTAAAAATAAAGTCAAAATTAGCCAACGGAGTCTAAACGAAAGTCATAGAGTACGGTCTCACTTACGCATGTATATAAAGAACGTCAAAAACGGAGTGCGTATGCGAATGTTATGAAATTTAGAAGTTTGGAAAATCAATTTTTGAAGGAGTACGCCCCGTGTACGAGGGTATGCCCACCGTACTTGGAAGCTAGGTCTCAGATTATCCACGTCGCCCTTACCCTCGCATGCAACACGTATTACGCACAGATGACATGTCCGAAGCCACATGTCATTGAATGCGCAACGTATGAGGGTACGCCCAGCGTACCGAAATACGCCCAACGTACCGAGGTACTCCCAGCATAGTGAGAAGCTTCAGACCCCCTATAAAAGGCATGCGAGACCTCCCAGAAATGGTTGCTAATTCTCACTCTCTTTCACCCCCAAACACCCTCTTAAACCACTTTAAAACCCCCTTGAAGCCTCGGGAACATCCTTAACACCTGAAGAAAGCCCGGAGCCCCGAAGTCCCCAAGAAAATATGTTTTCCAGTTGAAATTTTGCCTGCGTAAATCCTAGTTTTCATTAGAAACTCACAGTTTCTTCAAGAAAAATCCTTTCTAGAAACGAAACGCTGCCCAAATCACAACTTATCAGGTGAGTTCATACCCCTACACTTTTTATAAACTTTTTCCATGTTTTAAGAGGGGGGGATACAAGTAAAACACAAGGAAACTTGTGTTAAAATACAAACCATTGTTTATGTTTTTTTTTACATCTTATGTATCTATTACGTGAAAACATCAGATATACGAAACAACATTATTACCAAATTTACAAACGCCTACATGTAAAACATGCTCAAATGAAATAGTTAGCATTTTTGACGAAACATGTATTTTTATACTATAATAGGTATAGTTTGGAAAACATTCTCATTATTTTACTCTTTCAGGGCAAAGAAACGATTATATAAAAATAAGATTATTTTTATATCCTATAACTATGAAGAAAGAGGTAACAATTTTATATACAATCGATTTCATTGCAAATATACGTTTATTTTACGTGAAATTGATAATACACTTATTTTACGCGAAAACACATCTCTTTAAATGGTTTTATAAACGAATAAAACTACATGTCATTAGCCTTAAGTATGGTAATATACTTATACTTCTCGGTCTTAGAGTAATTAAGATTACAATCCAGCATTAAGTATGACATTTATACTTATACTTTTTCAGTCTTGGTACATTAAAGACTACAACTCATCTTTATAGAAAATATAAGATTTTTTTGGGATAAACGTCAATACTTTTCAAGCAAACAAGTTACAGGGACGTCTTCAATTAGTTTTACTTAATAAAACCACAAGTTATCAAACTAAGTATGACATTTATACTTATATTTTTCGATCTCGGTACATTAAAGACTACAATTCATCTTTATAGAAAATATAGGATTTTCTGGGATAAACATCAATACTTTTCAAGCAAACAAGTTTACAAGGCAAACACATCTTCAACTAGTTTTACTTAATAAAACTACAAGTTATCAAACTAAGTATGACATTTATACTTATACTTTTTCGGTCTTGGTACATTAAAGACTACAACTCATCTTTATAGAAAATATAAGATTTTCTGGAAACAAATAAGATTATTTATATAGTTTCAAAACATCATTCTTTAAGTGTAAGAAACTTATATAAATTTTGTCTTAAGGTACTAAGACTACATTCCATTCAACTAATAAGAAAATATAGGATTTTCTAGAAGAACACGGTAACACTTTTAAAGAACAAAGAATATATCATTGCAAACAAAATTACTTATGAACTTACCAACTTTAATGTTGACAGTTTTTCAAACCACTTGTATTTTCAGGAAAGATAGTAGACAAGTACCCTCACAGGCGTTGCGAAGACGGAACATAGTAGTATAATGTTTTATCTTTTGCTTTTGCATCAATGTAAATCAGGAAATGTTTTGAACACAATGTAAATTATCTATTATCAATACAATGATTGTTGTTGCTTTGATTACTATAATACAATGGTTGTGATACTTTACATGACTTCCTCCGCCCCCGAATGTTTCTGCCGTTTTGGTTTGGGGATGTGACACCACAAGAATAGGACACACGATACGGTTAACTGCTCAGTCCTGAAGAGGGAAATGGAGGAGAAGAAACTGAAGGGAAACGTGATAGAAATCGTCAAAAGTTTGCGGGCCAAATTCAACGTAGAAAATTCCAAGGATGACACTGGAAGAGCAGATCACATGCAAGAATTCCTTGCGATCCACCATAAAATTAAAAGGGGGAGAACAGAGTACACGACCAGTGTACGCAGCATTACGAAAACCATGCAGGGATTAATGTTCTCCGTGACCGACCCAAGCCTAGCCGGTTGGAAAGGGGACAACCCCTAGTCATCCAGGGGTCCATTCGAGACATCATGATCTACCGGGTATACGTCGACACGGGAAGCTCCGCAGACATCATCTACGAGCATTGCTTCTGGCTGCTGTTAGGCACATGGAAGGAAGGACTAAGGCCAGCCACAGGACAACTCACAGGGTTCACAGGACATAGCCTGTGTCCCCTAGGTACGATCCACTTACCGTTTACATTAACCAGTCATGAAAAGACCAAGCAACGGACCGCCCTTGTAGATTTTGTGGTTATACGGCACCCATCCGAACACAACGTCATATTAGGACGAACAGCTTTACTAAGGTTTGGAGCAATATCGTCAACAATCCATGGAATAGTAAAATTCAGCACGAGCCGGGGTCTAGGGACAATCCTCGCTACCCCCCCCCCCCCCCCCCAAGGGAGCTCAAATGCTACGAGATCATGCAACCAAAAGACATCTCAGCTGAGGCCAAGAGACCGAAGCCAGACCTATCGAGTGGGGAGGAAGTAAATAACAGGGAATATCTGGACCAACAAGTAAATATGGGAACAACCCCTCCCACGGCAACAAGGCAAGCGCTGGTTCAACTGTTACAAAAATATAAACATGTGTTCGCTTGGACACCCACAGACATGGTGGGGGTCGATCGGGAGATAATAGAACACAAGCTAATGATAAAGCTAGTGGCCAAAGAAGTAAAGCAGAAGAAGCGATTCCAAGGAGGAGATCAAAACAAGGAAATCAACGCAGAAATGGCCAAGTTGACCAACGCTGGGATCCTCAGGGAAGTGCTCTTCCCCACGTGGATTGCCAACCTAGTAATGGTAAAGAAGCATGACGGTAGTTGGCGCATGTGTATCGATTATTCGGATCTCAATAAAGCATGTCCCAAGGATTGCTACCCGCTACCGGAGATGGACCAGAAGGTGAATCCCTACAAGGTTTCCAGTGGAAGTGCTTCTTGGATGCGTACAAAGGATATCACCAAATCCTGATGAGCACAAATGATGAAGAGAAAACAACCTTTTACACGGATCACGACGCTTTCTACTACAAAAAAAATGCCATTCGGATTGAAGAATGTCTGGGCAACTTACTAGCGACTGGTTAACTCTCTGTTTTCCAATCAAATTGGAAAAAATATCGAAGTCTATGTCGATGACATGGCCATCAAGAGCCCAAATGAGCGGAGGTTGCTACGTGATGTGGAGGAGACATTGCAAACCTTGGAGAAAGCTAATATGAAGTTGAACCTAGTTGTAGCACCTGGTTCTTGGTATGTATTATTTTTATTAATTCTTTAAATATTTTGCATTTTGGCCTTGGACTCGGCGAGTTGAAGGACCAACTCACCGAGTAGAAGCGATGGGGGGGGGGGATGCGGGACTTAAGCGATGGACTCGGCGAGTCGGGTCCCGAACTCGGCGAGTAGACCCTGTGTGGACAAAAACCCTAATCCGAGAGTTTGCACCTTATTTAACCACTTTAAATTGGCTTCCTTCATCCCATTTTGCTCCCAGAAGACCTCCATAGCAAACCCTAGCCGTCATTGAAGCAATCTAAGGCATTTGGAGTGATTTTGGTGTTTTTGTGATCCAAGGAAGGAAGGAAAAGCTTGAAGGATCAAGAGGAGGCTAGAGGGGCCCGATTTTGAGCATCATTTGTAGTCTTCTGAAGGTATAAAGTCTATACCTTGTTTGTTCTTTTGATAGATCCCATTTTGTGGAGTTTTAGGGCTTTTCTAAGCCATTTTGGTCACCAAACATGATTGCAAGCATGGTTTGGGGTTGATGTTTCAGATCTAGGTCCTTAGAGGGGTTACAAGTCAGAAAGGAGTGGCTTTTGCACTCAAAGAAGGCCTCATGCATTGTAAGAGCTTGTTTTAGGACCTTTTGAGCTCAAAGTCCCATGCAAACACGTAAAGGTTGTAACTTTACGTGCTAGATCGATTGTAGAAGCATAGATCTATCTTTTGATCAAGGGTTGTACATCAGAAATCAAAGATTTAGTGAGAAGATGTGGCCGACTCGACGATTCCATCCTTGGACTCGGCGAGTCCAAGGTTTCTGTCCCATATCAGTTGAGGGTCAAAAGGACCCAGTTGAGTATGGAAAGGTTTGAGGGAGTCCCAGGGAGTGACCCAACGTTCTGGACCAAGCCATTGTTCTAGAAATTCATGGGACTCGACGAGTGTATGAACAGACTCGGCGAGTCTAAGGCAATCTTCTTAAGGATGAAGATGAACTCGACGAGTTGTTCATACAACTCGGCGAGTCGGATGAAGATTCAGTCGATGTTTAATTGGAAGGAAAACTCATCGAGTCATTGCCTAACTCGAAGAGTAGAGACGGGTATAAGGACAATAGAAGGATAAGGACTCGGCGAGTCAGGTCAACTGGAAGTTGACCTTGACTTTGAATTGGTCAGGGGTAAAATGGTCATTTTACCCTAAGAGCAATTGGCAATGTATGACTAAGTGTTTTGTGGGAATTATAGCCGGAGGATTTCTGGAGGAGCAGTAGAAGCAGTCAAAGGATTTCCTGCACAGATCAACAGCTACAACAAGGTGAGTTGCCTTCTAGTAGCGGTGGGTCTAAGGCCACAATACCGACCCACCAGTAGGAGACGTATGTTAGATGATGGTCTTTGTGATATCATATAGGTTTGCTATTATCTGACATGATACGAGCTAGTACAATATGTTATATGCTAGTAGCTGTAGGGGAGATAGTCCCCGAGATCATCGGTCGACAGGGCCGAAGGGGTAGTCATGCCCAATCATGTTAGATCGAATGTGATTATGTGATACATGTTATGTGGTAGTAGTAGAGGGGTGGAATAGTCCCCAGTATCCGGTCGAAAGGGCCGAAGGGGAGGCCATCACCCAGATATGCTAGGCAGTATCCGGTCGAAATGACCGAAGGGGAGGCCAGCACCCAGATATTCTAGGCAGTATCCGGTCGAAAGGACCGAAGGGGAGGCCAACACTCATATATGCTAGGCAGTATCCAGTCGAAAGGACCGAAGGGGTAGGTCGGGCACCCAGATATGCCTGACAGTATTTGTATGTTGTGTGAATGTATGGTATGTGGTACGATGGGGAAACTCACTAAGCTTCGTGCTTACAGTTTATAGTTTTGTTTTCAGGTGCCTCTTCGTCGAAGGGGAAGGAGCTGGCGCGGTAGCTGCACATCATACACGCACATTGTTTTCCACACCATGAGTTATTCTGGGATTTTGTACTCTGACATTATGGTTGTTTTTATGTTTTGGTTTTCAGACACGAAATATGTTTATGCAATGATATGATCAAACGATGTTTATTCACAAATGTTTTCCAAATTATTGATTTAAAAATGAAATTTTAGGACGTGAAAATTAGGTCGTTACACCAGTAAAATGCACCTTCAGGGTAGAAGAGGGCAGTTCCTGGGGTATTACGTGACAAAGGAGGGAATCCAGGATAGCACAGCCAAAATCAGCTAGCTTGAAGAGATACCCTCGCCAAACACGCTAAGGGGCACCCAAAGGCTGAATGGAAAACTCACGACGCTCAATCGATTCATCTCTAAGGCAGCTGAGAAAGCCATACCCCTATTCCACACGCTTAAAGGGTGCATAGAAAAGAACAACTTTCGATGGACACCGGATGCCGAGTCTGCCCTACAGGAGATAAAAAAGGCATTACACACACTCCCCACCCTAGCCAACCCAGTACCAGGCGAGACAATGCAAGTCTATTTGTCCGCATCAAAGGATGCCATTTTGTCGGTACTAGTGGTCGAATGGCAAGGGCGGCAACTCCCGATCTACTTTACTTCGTCGGTATTTCCAGGCCCACCAGATAGAAGTATTAACCAGTTGCCCGATCAAGCAAGTGCTCCTAAAGCCAAAGACATCCGTACGCCTCGCAAAATGGGCCATTGAACTAGGGGAGCACGACATTAGCTACCATCCCAGGATAAGCATCAAAGGACAAGCGTTGGTAGATTTCCTGTTGGAAATCGTAGGGGAACTCCAGCAGGAAATGACCGGCACGACACAACAAAGACACCAAGAAGAAAAGATCGACCAGTAGTGGACCCTCTACACGGATGAAGCTTCCAGCAAGGAAGGCTCATGCGTAGGATTAATCTTGACCAGCCCCACGGGCGAAGAAATCACGTACGCTTTGCGTTTCGACTTCTACACCTCCAACAACAAAGCTGACTATGAAGCCTTGTTAGCCGGCCTCAGATTGGAAATAAAATGGGAGCGGAAAGGATCATAGCTTTGACCGACTCACACATGGCGGCCAACCAAGTTACAGGAGAATTGGAAGAAAATGATAAACGGATGGAAAGGTACGTCAAAGCAGTCCAGCGTATTACGAGCTCGCTCAAGAGCTTCACTATAAAACAGATCTCGAGGGGAAGTAATAGACGTGCAAATGCCCTCAGCAAGCTTGCATCAACATGTTTTGGGCATCTCTATAAGGAGGTGTTGGTGGATGTGCTAAAAGAAAGGAGTATCGACGAACGCCAAGTCGATTCTCTGTCTACGGGGCAGCCTAACTGGATGATGCCCATCATAGATTACTTACAACACAGCATACTTCTTGATGACCACAGAGAGGCATGAAAAACAAGGATACAATCCCCCCAGTACGCGATCCTGGGTGGAGCGTTGTATAGAAAAGGCTACACGGCCCCGTGGCTCAAATACATAGATGGTGAGTTAGGGAAAAAGGCCCTAAGAGAAGCCCAGGCGAGATCAGCTGGAGCACATGAAGGAGCATGGGCACTCACAAGAAAAGTACTACGCATGGGGCTCTATTGGCTGGACATACATTAGGATGCAGTCGTGTTAACTCGAACATGCGTGGAATGCCAAACCTTCTCACCGGCATAAGGAGTACCCCCAACCAAGTTGACAAGCATAGTTAGTCCGTGGCCTTTCTGTCAATTGGGAATCGACATCGTTGGTCCTTTCCCAGAGGCGCTGAGGAAAGTAAAGTTCCTAGTCGTAGCAATCGACTACTTCACGAAATGGTTAGAAGCCTAACCATTGGCATGCATCACTGGAAAACAAATGATTAAGTTAATGTGGAAGAATATTATAATGAGGTTTGAGACCCCCAAAGTTTTTGTCAGTGACAACTGGCTGCAGTTCGCTGAGAACCCCTTCAGAAATTGGTGTGTTGAAAGAGGAACAGAATAAAGGTTCACGTCCATAGCGCACCCCCAAGCCAATGGACAAACAGAGGTGTCCAACAGGACGCTAGTGCACGAAATTAAGAAGCGGTTGGGCAAAGCGAAGGGTAATTGAGTAGATGAGCTACCGAAAGTCCTTTGGTCATATTGAACCACACCACGGACCAATACAAAGGAAACACCGTTTAGTTTGGCCTATGGAGCTGAGGCAATGTTACCAGCAGAAATAATGATAGGCTCAATAGGAACAAAAAGCTGCCAAAAGCAAGCAAACGATGAGAGCCTAAAGGAAAGCTTAGACCTCTTGGAAGAAAGGCGAGAACGCTCGAGCATGAGCCAAGCCGCCTACAAAAAAAATAGCAGAAAGATACTACAACCAGCGAGTTAGGGATAAAGCCTTCCGGGTCGGGGATTATGTTCTATGGAAGAACGAAGTCAGCCACGCACAGCCCCGCGGAAAATTGAGCCAGACATGGGAAGGACCATACAAGGTGGTGGAAGTGTAACATTCTATTTATTTAATAAATAAATAGATAAAATTAATGAACGAATAGTCGCCCTAAATCCATATTATTTAGTGGAGTGTTGGTTTTGGGGAGCCGAATGTTATAATTTGGATTATTCGGGGGTTAAAGTGTAATTTCAAGACTTGTTTTGCCAAGGATTTTAGAAGTTAGGGGTGTTTGGTATTATTTGGGACTTAATATGTAAGGATTTATGGAAGCAGGGGCTGATTGGTAACATTTTGGACTTGATTTGGAAAGGTTTTCAGAAGGCGGGGGATTTAAATGGTAAATTAGGGATTTGTTTTTGAAAGGAAATAAACAAGGAAGGACCATAGTTGTTATTATGGGAATGAATTTGGATGGCGTCGGGTATATAAGCCAACGAAAGCCTAACCCTAACTAAACCTCTACAGCCGTCACCCTCCTCATACCTCCTTCTTCACTTCCGATAGCCGCCACCTCCATTGGAACCCTCCTCAGCCACTGATTGCATCACCGAATCTGACCACCGTGCCTCCTCCTACTGCCCGGGAGATCCTTTGGTGACCAAAGTCGGGGCGAGGAACGCCAACAGGAGGGCTATGGAACCTCTTCAGCCGCTACCATCCGCTTAACTTCCGCCTCCTTACCTGTTGAAGTTGTAGCATCGTCGTCAACCACCGAGTCGGATACCCTTGTCGCTGTCGGAGGACCACCAGGCATTGTCGTTGTCGTCGTTTTGCTGCCGGAAAAGGAGTTGAGTCGCAATCCTGATGTGGGTCAGTTGAGGTGGCCAGAGCTTCATGGTTCATGGGTATTGATGTCGTTCACAACCGTGTTATCTCCTCCTCATCAGTGAAGCCGGAGAAACGAGACCACGGTGAGCCACCGCTGTGCCGTTGTTGCTACCTCCATATGCCACTGTGAGGTGGGTAGTTGTGCTTATTTCCGAGCAAAAGCATGCTTAGGGTGTGTATTTCTGTTATGAGGGCGTGTTTGTGTTTTATTTGACTAAAAACCAAGAAGCCACCACCACCACCGTGAGGTGGTGGCTGCCACCATGTGCCACCGCCGGCCACCACTAGGGTGGTTGTGTGTGTGTGTTAGTCGGTTTTTTGATTTGTAATATTGTAACTGATGCGAAAATGATAAAAGAAACTCTTAACTACCATCGTAAGGTGGTGGCCGTAGCCGTGAGCCACCGTTGATCACCACTACTCGAGGTGGTAGTGGGTAGTGCCCGCCTTATGAAACCCTACTGGGCCTTATGAGACCCAGTGGGCCTAATGAAGCCCTAATTGATCTAAGGACTTAGTTTTGGGCCTATTGGGTTGAAAACCCTAATTAGGGTTTAGAAAACCCTAATTTTGGGATTATTGGTTTGGACTTATCGGGACTCGCATTTTGGACCATTGGAGTGGAGTTATGACTCAAGCCCAATTTCATTGTATGTTTGGACTTAATGGATTAAGTCCTTAATGGGTTAAGTAGGAACACTTAACCCTAATCGTCATTTTATGTGAAAAAAACCCTAATTGGGTTTGGATGCTTGTTGGGCCATTTATTGGACTAAGCTACTGTGGGCCTTTGTGGGCCAATTGGGAACATATTTATGGACTAAGGGAAATTATTGGGCTTCAGGATAATACCCATTAGAGGCTTGGGCCCAAATTGGAAAATTGGGCCATAAGTGGTCCATAATTGGGCCTTGAGAATTATTAGCTATTGGGACATCAAAATGCCAATTGTTGGGGCTAGAATAATTTGTTGGGTCTTAAAATAAGTCCATGTAGAGGTTTGGGATGTTGGGCCTTGGTTGACTATTGGGCTTTTGGGCCTTCAGGGTGTGAGTTTGGGCCTTGGTTTTGAACCAAGCTAGGTTAGGGGTAAAATGGTCCATTTACCCCAAGTGTAGATTATGGTTGTGTTGGAACCCAGTTATTAATTAGGTGTCATTTTGATGATTGGCAGTTCGGGAACCTGTCAACCAGCAACTAGAGTTTATCCGCGGGACTTCAGCAGTGCGACGTGAGTCTCCTCACCATACCAATGGGTCAAAGGCACCAAGGCCGACCCATTTTGTATTATGTGGTACACTAGTTGATGTAGAGATATGTGGTATGCCCGTTGGTTATATGCTATATGTTATGCTGTTTGTCTATGTGATATTTGCATCAAAGACCATGGGGGAGCCTATGGCACTTGGATGTAAGACCATGTGGGGGAGCCCATGGTTGTCCACCAGGGAAAGACCCTAGGGGGAGCCCATGGCACTTGGATGTAAGACCATGTGGGGGAGCCCATGGTTGTCCAGCAGGGAAAGACCCTAGGGGGAACCCATGGCACTTGGATGTAAGACCATGTGGAGGAGCCCATGGCTGTCCAGCAAAGAAAGACCATGGGGGGAGCCCATGACGCTTAGGTGTAAGACCATGTGGGGGATCCCATGGTATCCTTATGCATGGATATATGGTAGAGATAGCTTTTATAGCTAATGTGATGTGGTAGAGATACCTTTCATAGCTAACATGATATGTGGTATGTGGCAGAGATAGCTTGTATAGCTAATATTGATAGGATTAATACAAACAATCCTATGTGTGCATGCAACCCTAGTATTGGATCTATGTTTTCACTATTAGTTATACAGCTTTATGAACACAAAAAGAAACCTGGCATGCTACTATAATTTTCGAAATTCATATATAAAGCTAGAATACATACCTTTTGTTGTTACATAGCAATAACAACTAGTTCCTTGAATTTCCTTAGCTCTTGAAAGCAAGTACCACAAGTGTAGTACCTCTAATGGAGTCACAAACACCATATGCAACTTGGATGAAGAGGAGAAGAAAGGGAGGCACCAAAAACGGCTGGAAACCCTAATGGAAGTGTTGTTCACGTTTTTGGGGCATAGGGGCCCTTTATATACATGTAGGCTATTAGGGTTTACAACTAGGAAACCCTAATATGACTGCTTAGGCCCTAAGCAGCCCATGGACTCCTTAAACATATCCCTTGGACGATTTCTAATGGGCTACCCATAGAATTCGTCCAACCTATATATTATTTGGTGATCCATAGCCCAATTATAATTATCTTATAATTACAACTTTAGTCCCCTAAGTTTAATTAATCCCTTTTAGCCACAAAATTAATTATCAATTAATTCTTGACTAATATTAATTAAACAATATGATTTCTCCTTTAATATATTATTCTCATAATATATTAATAAATCATATTTAAACCTTTCTCTCCTTAAATCATCCTACATATTGCTATGGTGAAGGCAACCCAAAAGGACCATGCTCATAATCGGGTCAAGTACATACCAAAATAGTTATGGACTTAGACACTAATCCAACAGTCTCCCACTTGGATAAGTCTAATAACTATTTTCCGTACGACTTCAAAACCTGATCAGCAATCGTAGCTTTCAAAAGCCGCTGTCAACTCTGATCTTATCAGATAGCGTGTCCTCTAGATAAGGGATTATATATTCCTCCATTCTCAAGATATCGTATAGACATAAGACATGAATTTCAATCATTCTCTCTATACTATTTTCCGACTTCCGATTTATGACGACTGACAACAGACTACAATTGAACACATCAACTTAGTCTCGGCTTGGCCAAGCTCTTAGGTGTCATCACTAAATCATCGAGAGGCCCATAGATATCGCTTTTATCCCACTTTGGGTAAAAGGAATGGATAAACTTCGACTCAAATGTTCGCTTCCATTTATTGATCGAATCACACACAACGATAAGTTTTATAACACCAAGTTACTGGTGCGTTTACTTATTATCAATGAGTAACCGACCAACAAATAACAACTCACACGTCTCGGTTTCAAGAATATACAATATTATCGTCTCACTAATCACTCGTGATAAATCCATGAAGTGATCCAAGTGAGCGTGGGTTTAATCCAATACTCTAATCTTATCAAAGCATTCATGAATTCTGCAGCAAACTTGTGCCATGTCTCAACGCTTCAGACAATCTACAGACAGATTCATGACAGTCTTTATTCATACCTACTCCCAACGTATGACCGACTGTGGATGTTTGAATAACCTAGTTATTCTGGAAGTCAAAACATGCAAACTAAAACATGACAATAATACTTAATCCTATATGGCCCCAAACTTGTGAGAGTAAATAAAACACTTCTATTTATCCACCATATTGATCACTCATTATTTATCATTTAATGTTTCGAATAATCAACTCATTACTTGAATTACAACAACAATTGTCCCATGCTCTAAGCATGCACACTTTGTTTCCTATGGTCCATGATTTGTGAAATAGAACAATTGAAAACTTTTCCAATGATTCTCATTTCACAATTCCTCAATCCCCATTATTAGTGTAAGAACACAAGGTTCTTCCACTACTAGAATATGCTAGATTCTAATATTTTACGCAACGATCCTTTCGTAAAGTCATAGCACAAAAGTCACCAAGACTTGGCTAATGAAATTACAAAGTACTTTCTTAGAAATTGTTACAAGACAATTCCATAGACGTGAGGTCTCACATTCAAAGTACATTCCTTTGAACATCCTTCTTGCATAAAGTTTTCTAATCTAGACACAGAATCTCAATATCCAACTCCCAATATGGAAACATTTCCACATTTGCCATATGACAGCTCATTCTTAATAGAATCTTATCTATTCATAATAATGTCGATATGGTCCATCCAATACCATACTTCCAACTACTCGCAAGCGACCAATCCTCAGTGAACTTTGGATCGTCCTTTGATAGTTGTTTAATAATTTTAGTTAAAATCCATTCTAGTCCTTTTTCCCTCTTAATGTGCTAGACATTTGAAAAATTTTAGAATGGTAAATATTATAGCATTTGCAATCGATCCTATACCCGAAGCGTATGGGACACGATGCATAATGTCTTACATAAAGATATGATACTTTACCAATCTTTTGCCATAATATTTTATGTGTCATGTTCTCACAATTCGAACTATGAAGAGGGATGTCGTAATCATAATTGAATTTTAAGAACACACAATGTATCCTTTGACTGAAAATGTTAAAATTTCTCAATCTAAGCTTTAGATTTTGAAATGAAGTATAATATTCTCTCCCTTAATTATATTAAAACAACTTTTCAACCCATGCAACTTTGCAAATTGAATCTTTGTTTTGCTAACTTGCAATACTCGCCATAATAATCATACAAGCATAACACTTATGCTCCCACTATCGTGATGATTATTATCATATAAGCATAACCCTTATGCTCCCACTAGCTTTGACATGTATTCAGAAAACAAATGAACTTTCAGAAAACAATGCCTATTGAATTTCTGAAATTCATATTTCTAATACCAGATGCTTCGATAAGCCTTTATCTAGGCTTCTTAACCTTATACACCTTTGTCTTAGATAGCTCATATGTGTGTTTAAACAATTCAGAACTTATGTTACTAAGTTCCAAATGTTGAAACTAATTGCCAAATCTCATAATTCGAACTATGGAAAGGGATGCCGTAACCATAATCGAATTTGAGAATACAATTTTCACAATTGCTATCTTCTTAAGATTTCTCTTAGTGAAAGCATTTCCTCACAGTCATTTTCATGAAGGAGGGAATCTTATGACACTTAGATTTTATGGTGTATGAGTTCCTATCCATGTGACTTTGCCAAAACCAAGGTTTGCGACAAATCCAAACTCATATGGACTGAACTTTCTTAATCTTGATTTCTTGCCCTATGGTAACACGAGTGCCCACCATGTCTTCCAAGTAGTTTAGTAACTTGTCCTTACATATCAATGTATTTTCCATCGACTAAGGCTCTATTATGCATTCAAATGAGAACTCATAGAACTCACATACGCAATTAACTCAATTGGAATGGCACAAAAACAAAATAATGTCAGCACGATAGGTTGTAAACCTCAAGTCGTGTGCTAGTGATGATCGATAAGGTATATTCTTGATTTGTTCTTGAAACCTTTCAAGACCATTAAGACTCCCACTGACTCCTTGACATATAAGATTCTCTTGTCAAGAAACATTTCTTAACAAAGCAAATATTCAAGAGTTAGTGTAGTTCTTATCAAGACAAAACACTTCACATAATTGGTCCTAGTTGGTCTTTGTCTTATCCAAGACAACATAACTTACCAATTTCAAATGTGCAAGAATAAGAAAACATTTCCAAATTCCACATTTGATGAGTGTTATAAACCAACTTAAGACTTGTCACTCAATGTCACAATCTTGGAGTATGACTCTAAGACTTGATATTGGAACGAAGTATGATTGGCTCTTTGATTTAACCATTTCTACAATTCTCGATTCCTCTTCTTAGACATGCAAATGCACTAAGACTCACTTAGAGGATCAATTGAGATATGGTTCTTAATCATTAAGACTTCATCATAAAACACAATAAAAGGTACTCTCCCTTCTTCTTAGAATGGAGAAACTTTTATCTTTCTGCCTTCCTGATTCTTCTTATTCGTTCTGCTATTGATTGAAACTATTTCAGTTAACTCAGAATTATACTCAATCTTATAAGTATAACCATATTTACTAAACTTTAGTAAATTATGACAAATATCTTTGTCACTCTTGTGGTAGACTTGATCAATGTATGACCTAGTGTACTCGATCTCCTAGTCCTTTAATTGACACTTTGTCAAAGAATTAGTCTAAGTTTCCCAAATGTGAAAGTTTTTCATTCATCATACAATACACATTGCATGATTCCAAGTTTCTGTCCAATTGAAACTTGGGCGATGAGAAACTCTCCCTATTCGGTAAACTTTTGATATGTCCACAAATAACATAATTAAGAATCAAATCCATTATTGCTAATAATAGAAACATTCGAACATCAATTTTTCATACATGTCATTGCAAGGATAAATAAATAAGATAAAATCAAAATTCATTTTATTGCGGAAAAATTTTGTCCTTACAATGCAATTCAATTGAAAAACTATGTTATATTTCTTAACAATCTATTCTAACTCCAAGTAGTGGCTCAAGAATCCATTCTTCAAGTAATGCGATCGAAATCCATTTCATCACGATTAGATTCAGCTCACTTCTTCCCTTAAGCTTCCTCGCTTTTCTTTGATCCTACAAAACATCAAAATGTAATCTTATTACATCATGTATTAAGAATCTAGAATAGGAACTTAAAAGAGTTAGATAATGGATTTTACCTGAAGCAGAGCCATACTTCCTGACTCTCCCATCTCTTAGATCTCTCAGGTAGTTAGGGCAACTTTGTCTCCAATGCCCCTTCTCTTGGCAATAAAAGCAAATGGACTCCTTTGGCACAGCACATCGAACAATCACAGACTTAGTTCTTTCTGGACTTCCAATGTTGCCAGTGTCCATTGAAGTTTGGGAGTTTGATTCACCAGACAAATTTTCTTGATTAGCACGCCAAATCATTGCTGATTCAGCAGCTATAAGCAAATAGGTGAGATCAATAAGGGTCACGTCGTGGTCCATCATATAGTACTCTCTAACGAAATCACTATATGATTCAGGAAGTGACTGAAGAACCCAGTCAACAGCCAACTCACTTGAAATCTCGACACCCAACATGTTTAACCTATCAATGTGTGTTTTCATCTCTAAGACGTGCGCACACACAGGTTTCCCATCTTCGTGTTTTCTTGCCAAAAGGGCTTGAGTGAGCTTGAACTTTTCAAGCCTTTGAACTTGTGGGTCAGGGAGAACAATTGGAGGAGGTGGAGGAAGTGAAGCATGACTCTCATTTCCTTGATCGTATCTCGGAACGTCATCTTCATTCGGAAAACTTGTTCCATGGGATTTGGGAAGACCATTGTAAGATTCAGACATCTACAAAACGGGAGAAAATTCAAGTTATGTTGATTAGAATTCTTGATGTAACACCCAAATGAAACATCAAGCTAGGATCCAACACAATACTCTACAACCTAGAAGAGGGATGTCGTAATCTAGTTGCAGAATATTTGAAGGTAGGTAAATGACGATTTACCAATTTCCACCATAAAAAACGAAAAGGAAGATTAAGTTTTAAATGAATTGAAACTCCTAGATCTTTTGAGATTCATTGAACATTTCAATGGCATGTTTAATCTCGATTATGCCCTACTATTTGTGACTGGGATGCCGAGGATCACAAACAAGGTGTGAATAACCATACGAATCACGTGGTGCACCCAATGCTACAATCACCTAATCAATGTGCCGGTTAGCCACACACGCTCCATTGATCTATGACAAACATCGAGTCACCCTTCGCTACCAATGTCATCCCTAAATTAGTGTGCCGGTTAACCACACACGCTCCACTAACGTTTGACAAGGGTACGAAGTGTAATTCCATGGGTTAGCATACAATTTCACATTTTGCCCAAAGTAACTATGATTTGGGAATTTGAAAAAGCATTTAGTTACTTTGTACTTCATTATACTTATAATGGAAGGTTTATGTCCTATCCTACCCGTTCGGCTAACGACCCTCCACTAGTCAAGAGTGCGGTGGGTAAGAGTGGATACCCATTCAATCGCCATTTTATAGGCAATTTCCTTAAACACCCCTTATAGACCAGCTTCGTGAATGAGGCCTACTAACGGTAAGACTGACTGGTTACTCATACATATATAATATTAGACTTTTAATGTTATATATAGTATAGGGTGTATTTTACACTTTTAAAATACTAGGTGGTTTATATTATACTTTTAATTAACCAAAATCATTATGGATTTATTAACTCTCTTTTAATTATACACTTAATTAATTTAATAAAACCATAAGGGTTTAATTTGAACTTTTCAAAATCAGGGTTTTGGATTTTAGACTTTCAAAATTAACTTTTAATCAACAATTTAAATTCCAAAACTTGAGGGCAAGTTTTGAAACTCTTCAAAACAATTAGGTTTTAATCTCACTTAAAATTTTTGAATTTGAGACATTTAAATTAAAATTTTAAATATTAAAACTCTTGATTTAATAATTACCATAAATTAAACAATTAATTTAAATTATTAAATCACAAGGGATTATCTAGATCATGAGGATAATTACCAATTATACATCTAAGATATCCTAATCCCTTGAATCCCTCTCTAAATCTCGAAAACAAGGGATGGGATAATTCAAGATCTTTAATTACCATATTTAACAATTAAAAGATAATTACAAGATATGGGATTATCCAAATCCCTAAAATTTAGGATCTAACCTTGGGGAAGGAGGTAATTTCGAAATCCAAGGGTTGGATAACCCTAGATTTCAAAATCTTGGAGGCTAAGGAAAGGATTTGGGAAACCCTAGCAAAAATCGCCATCTAGGGTTTTGCAACCCTAATTGCGAAAATTACCTAGCCTTTAGGGTTTATTAGCCATAAACCCTAATATGTCAAGTTCACAAATTTGAATAAAAGCTAATTGAAAACAAAAACCAATGGCTCTGATACCACTGATAGGATTAATACAAACAATCCTATGTGTGCATGCAACCCTAGTATTGGATCTATGTTTTCACTATTAGTTATACAGCTTTATGAACACAAAAAGAAACCTGGCATGCTACTATAATTTTCGAAATTCATATATAAAGCTAGAATACATACCTTTTGTTGTTACATAGCAATAACAACTAGTTCCTTGAATTTCCTTAGCTCTTGAAAGCAAGTACCACAAGTGTAGTACCTCTAATGGAGTCACAAACACCATATGCAACTTGGATGAAGAGGAGAAGAAAGGGAGGCACCAAAAACGGCTGGAAACCCTAATGGAAGTGTTGTTCACGTTTTTGGGGCATAGGGGCCCTTTATATACATGTAGGCTATTAGGGTTTACAACTAGGAAACCCTAATATGACTGCTTAGGCCCTAAGCAGCCCATGGACTCCTTAAACATATCCCTTGGACGATTTCTAATGGGCTACCCATAGAATTCGTCCAACCTATATATTATTTGGTGATCCATAGCCCAATTATAATTATCTTATAATTACAACTTCAGTCCCCTAAGTTTAATTAATCCCTTTTAGCCACAAAATTAATTATCAATTAATTCTTGACTAATATTAATTAAACAATATGATTTCTCCTTTAATATATTATTCTCATAATATATTAATAAATCATATTTAAACCTTTCTCTCCTTAAATCATCCTACATATTGCTATGGTGAAGGCAACCCAAAAGGACCATGCTCATAATCGGGTCAAGTACATACCAAAATAGTTATGGACTTAGACACTAATCCAACAAATATAATATGTGGTATGTGGTAAAGATAGCTTTTATAGCTAATGTGATACGTGTTATGTGGTAGAGATAGCTTTTATAGCTAATATGATATGTGGTTTGTGTGTGGGGTATGCTCTGAGGAACTCACTAAGCTATATACTTACGGTTTACAGTTTTGGTTTCAGGTATCATCATTTTGGAAAAGAAGGGCTCGGATTGATCGCAGTGCACACACCTATGATTTCCGCAATGAATGATTTTGGGGTGAACTCTGAAAAATGTTTTACTTAATGATGATTTGAAATGTTTGAAATAAATGGTATCAATGTTTTAGCGGTATTAAAATAAATTTTTTACCCTTGATTTTTGGGTCGTTACAGGAAGCACACCGCAACGGGTCATACTATCTGGAAACAATCGAAGAAAGACAAATACCAAGAACATGGAATGCGAGGAACTTGAGGAAGTTCCAATTTTGAGAAAAGACCACAAGCTCCTATACAAAAGAGAAGATAACGAAATATTCCTTGGCCGGATTGATCACCCTGACCAACAGGCGGATGCTTAGATCAGTCCGATAGGGAATTGTAGCGCAGGAAACTAGCATGTATCAGAATTACGTAAATAAAAGAAAATGCACTAGTCTTGAGATATTGTGCACAATGAGTATGTATGATAGAAACACAACACAGAGGATACTTAGTGGATCCACATGCACACACAACAAAATGACAGAATAGAGTCATAATAAACAGCAAAACCTACAAAGATGGTTCGACACGTCTGGAATTTCAGACAAGGAACATAAAGTAAACAAATAAAGCCATCATGACAAAACACTGTCGGCATAACATGATGAAAGCCTTAGAGGCCACAAATTGTTCAAAAAAAACAAAAACAAACAAAGCCATTCAACATAACAGGATAAAGGGCCTTAGAGGCCACAAATTGTTCAAGAACAAAACAAAATAAAACCAAGCTTGATCAAATCTTTTCACACCCCGAAGGGTAGCACTACACAACTTCAGACGCCATCACCACCTACACTAGTTCCAACATCATCAGCTCCAAGCCCACCAACACCACCTTTAACCACTCCAACAACATTTCCTTCAACAAGACCTGTTCCCACATCCTCACCTTCATCAAACACACACAACGCTTTCACCCCATCTACATCTAGCAGGCCCAACCCAAGTAAACCGGCAAAGTCCATAGTCACAAAATCCAGGAGAGCATCGTCTAGGGTCGAGGAGTGACTCAAACGAGAATCGTTAGCAAAGGGATCATAAGTCCTGGTATCAACTTGCGCCTTTAAACCAACCCGACCTAATTCTTCACTTGCAACAAATGTCGTGTGGTGAATGCAACTGATACCCCCGGTAAACTCAGGATGCTCTATGAGCTTATCCATCACTCGTACACGTCCAACCTGGAGCAACCAACTGCGATCGACCCTCAACATTTCCAACTCACGCTCACGGTCAACAAGATCACACTTTAGGCTCTCATTCTGTATCATTAGACCCTCATTCGCTTGGGTTAGAGATTCCACTTGAGACTCCAAAGCGCTCCGCATATCCTCCAACACCAGTTTCTCCGACACCAATGACTTATTCTGTTGATCTAATCGATGACCGGTAGGACCAAGGTCTGTCACCTTGCCCTTTAGACTCGCTTCACTCGCTATCAAGGCAAAGTGTGCATGCTCCAAATCAATGAGGCGCTGTACACACCGAGATATGGCATCCAAGTAAGTCATGGACTGCACAGCAGCATAAGCAAGGTTATGAGCAAGGGCGGCGTTATTCATAGAGTCCATATCCTTGATAGTAGCAAGAGGAAGGGTATAATGAGTAAACTCCAAGGCGGAAACGGACGGACAGGCATGAATCAGGACGAAGATTCTGTTGGATAAGGTGTCTAAGTCCATAACTTATTTGGTATATACTTGACCCGACCGGCATGGTCCATTTGGGTTGCATCTCATCCAAACTATTATGGATAATTTTATGAGAGTTATACACATATGTTTATTAATATATTATGAGTTATAATATATTAATATGAAGTTACGTTATTTAATTAGTTTTAGTCTTAAATTAATTATGGATTAATTTAGAGATTAAAAGGAATACTAATTAAATTATGGGCTATTTGTTTTATATAGTGTGGGCTAATACTCATTTGTTAATGGGCTAGGCTTATGTGGAAGTCCATGGATGATCCATGGAGCTTTTAACCCATGGATCCTTGGAATAGGAAAAGACATGGGTTATTAGGGTTTCACCCTAACCATGCATACTATATAAGCATGCTTATGGAGCATGAAAGAGAGCCTAAGATAGCCTAAGAGAAAGCTAGTGTTCTAGTGTGTGTGTGCATGTGTGTGGCCGAAAATACAAGAGTGTGTATACTCTCTCAAAGTTTTCCAAGAGTTTATGGTGTTTGTGATTCCATTTGAGGCATTCACACTATTGGTGCTTGGCCCTCAAACTCCTAAGAACCCAACACAACAAAAGGTATGTAATCTCTTCTAACTCTTTTATGTTGAAATGTTCCCCATGCCATGTTAGATAGGTTATAAACCTTGGAAAATTATTATTTTGCATGTATTTAGACAAACATAGATCCAAGGTTTATTAGGGTTGCATGCACACTTAGGAAGTGTTAGATTGCTCACAACCCAACAGTGGTATCAGAGCCTAGGCTTGCTTGTTTGATACTTGATGCAAAATAGTGAAAAAAGTCGAAATCGTTGCTGTCTGCATGCTAGACTCGCCGAGTCCATTGGGGGGACTCGCCGAGTCCAAGGCAAACTTCAACCTACTCGACGAGTCCGTTCGTGCACTCGGCGAGTAGGATCGAAAGAATGCAGAATCTCGACTTTTGCTGCTGGAAATGGACTGGAAACATTACCCTAAATTGTTTTGGTGTTGTAAAACTTATTTTAGTTGGTGTAATGGTTGTTCTAATCCATTTACAATAACATATATCAAAAATCCATGATTTTATGTGTTCATATAATTCTTGAATTTTTGATGATCATGTTCATGTTCTTATGAATTTAGAAAATGATATGAATTATTTGCTGAATTGTTTAGAATTAATTCTTAATCATTTATGTGTTTTAATGGAGTCCATAATTTGTCCTCAAGTTATGGATTACCAAAGGTCACTTTCATTTAACACACACTTAAAACACATAAGTTACATGAAAATGAAGAGTCTTCATTTTTATGAACCTTTAATTCATAAGTTATGAAATGAAGAGTTTTGCAAAGTACAAAACTTGTCCTCAAGTTTTGGAATTTGTAAAGTTTCACACACTTTAATAAACTTTAATTCCAAACCTTAGAGTTTTAATAGTTAAAATTCAACCCTTATACTATTTATAACATTAATGGTTAATTATTATATATATGTATAAGAATAAGTCGTTTTACCGTTAGTAGGCCTCATTCACGAAGCCGGTCTATAAGGTGGGTATAAGGTTGTTGCCTATAAAATGGCGACTTAATGGGTGTATACTCTCACCCACCGCTTGCTTGATCGGTGGAGGGTCGTTAGCCGAACGGGTAGAACAACGACTTTAAATCCTCATTAAAAGTATAATGAATCTTATAAAATAACTAAACTCTTTTAATTCCCAATCTTAGTTATTTTAGGAAAATGTGAACATGGTGCTAATCCATGGAATTCACACTTTGTACCTTACCAAGTCGTTAGTGGAGCGTGTGTGGTTAACCGGCACACTAGTTAGACTAGTAAGGATCACGAAGGGTAACTTAATGTTGTCATAGATCAATGGAGCGTGTGTGGTTAACCGGCACATTGATTAGGTGATAATATTAGGAGTACCAAGTGAGTTAGCATGGTTATTCACACCTTGTTTTGTGATCCTCGGCATCCCAGTCACAAAACTTGAAGGGCACAATCGAGATTGAAACATGCCATTGAAAAGTTCAATGAATCTCAAAAGAATCTAGGAATTTCAAATCCAATTAAACCTAATTAATCATTTCGTTTTCATGGTGGAAATTGGTGAATCGTCATTCGCCTACCTTTCAAATATATTATTACTTAGATTACGGCATCCCTCTTCTAAGTGTAATATATTGTGATTGGATCCTAGCCTTAATATTACATTTGGGTGTCTTATTAAGGATCCTAAATATCTAATCTAAACTTACTTTCTTCTTTCAGATGTCTTCCAACACTAATGCTTCAGGCTCTAACCCAACTGGTTCTTTCTCTCTCATGAATCTTTGTGGGAGGGTCATCTTTGATGGTTCCAACTTCATGGATTGGATTAGGAACATCAGGATGGTTACTCGTTACGAGGACAAGGAATATGTCCTCGATAAGGAGTTAAAAGAACTTGATGAGTCTACTGCTACTCCTGAGGAGATCGCTGAATTCAGGACTCATGAGAGAGATGCTACTAAGGTGGCATGTATCATGATGGCCACGATAACAGCCGAGCTCCAAAAGTCATATGAAGATTTCTACCCTTTTGAGATGCACCAAGACTTGATGGAAAGGTACCATCAGAGTGCTCGTCAGGAGCGGTATGAAATAATCTCCTCCATAATAACTACCCGCATGAAGGACGGTGAATCCGTCACGGGCCACATGCAAAAGATGCAAAGGTATGTGGACCGTTTGCTGAAGCTGAATGTTAACATCCCCGAGGAGTTAGCAATTGACATCATTTTGCACTCCTTGCCTTCTTGTTATGATCATTTTCGAATGACATATCATATGAACAAGGAGGAAGTTACCCTCAGCAAGCTTCAAGGACTCTTGAAGACCGCTGAAACCGGTCTTAAGGGTAAAGCGGTTGTTACCTCTACTACTCCTACTCCAACTTCTACCCCTGTTTTAGCTATTGGGCAAGGCAAAGGGAAAAAGAGGAAGCACCCTTCGAAGGGTACCAAGGGAAAGTCTCTTGAAGGCTCCTCATCCAAGACTAAGAACGGTTCTGTCACTCCTTCTGCCATTCCAAAGGATGCTGAATGCTTTTATTGCCATGAAAAGGCACACTGGAAGCGAAACTGCCCTAAGTACTTGCAGGATCTAAAGGATGGGAAAGTGAAACCCACCTATGCAGGGCCTAAGAAGAAGTGAGGATGTGGAGCACGGGAAGATAAACTTAATCATGGGGAATAGGAAGGCTTCACCTGTTTCCAAGATTGGAGTTTATACTTTGTTGCTTAATAATGGGTTAAAATTAGATTTGAATAAATGTTTATACTCGTCTGAAATGGCGAGGAATATTATTTCTTTTCATGCTTTGTACAAACAAGGTTTTACCTTTTCGTTTGATAATGAATGTGGTGGTATTAATGCTTTCTTTAATAATGTGTTTTATTTTAAAGCATTACCTTGTGATGACGTGTATGAAACTGTGTCGATTGTAGACAACTTAGGAAATAATGTGTTGTATATTGATTCTTCTACTAGCCTAGATAAAGCATCATTGTGGCATTGTCGTCTTGGACATGTAAACAAGAAACGCATAGACCAACTCCAAAAGAGTGGAGTCTTGGAATCATTTGACCTCAAATCAGATGATAGTTGTGAATCTTGTCTACTTGGAAAAATGACAAAATCACCCTTCACTGGAACTTGTGAGAGGGGTGAAGGTTTGTTGGACCTAATACATACTGATGTATGTGGGCCATTCAAAACCGCCACAAGGGACGCTAATCGGTATTATGTGACTTTTATTGATGATTATAGTAGATATGGGTATGTCTACTTGATCAAACACAAGTCCGAAACCTTTGAAAGGTTTAAGGAATTCAAACAGGAAGTAGAAAATCAATTGGGCAGGAACATTAAGATGCTTCGATCCGATCGAGGTGGTGAGTATCTTAGTACCGAGTTCCTTGACTATCTTAAGGAGTGTGGGATTGTCTCACAATTGACTCCTCCCAGGACACCACAGCTGAATGGTGTAGCTGAGAGGCGTAATCGTACCTTGTTGGACATGGTTCGCTCTATGATGAGTCGAGTTTCGTTACCAATCTCTTTTTGGGGGTATGCCTTAGAGACTGCCGCCCATATCCTTAATCTAGTCCCTACAAAGAAGGTTACCAAAACACCTCATGAGATGTGGACTGGGAAGGTTCCCAATTTGGACCACATCAAAATTTGGGGTTGCGAAGCCTTCGTGAGGCGTGAAACTCATGATAAGCTTGAACCCCGAAGTGAAAGGTGTATTTTCATCGGCTACCCACAGAAATCCTTCGGTTACCTTTTCTACAGACCCAGTGAGAATGTGGTCTTTGTAGCACGAAGAGGGATCTTTCGCGAGAAAGAATTTATAAGCCAAGGAGACAGTGGGAGGCAGATTGATCTTGAAGAAATTCAAGAATCAATTGGTGAAGGAACCTCAGACACTAGCAATCAACCTGAGGTAGAAACTCCTGTTGATCCAGCTGACGAGTCTGTACCTCCGAGACGTTCCACACGGGTTAGGAACACACCTTCGTTTTATTATGGTTTTCATATTACTACGGAAGGTGATACGTTTATTAGTGATAGTACACTAGTAAATTTGGATGAACCTAGCAGTGTTAAGGAAGCCATGGCAGGCCCGGAGTCTGCTAAATGGAAGGAGGCTATGGACAGCGAGATACAGTCCATGTATGACAATCAAGTTTGGAACTTGGTTGACAATGTACCAGGCCGTAAAACAGTCGGGTGCAAATGGATCTTCAAAAAGAAGACCGACATGGAAGGAAAAGTGCATACTTATAAGGCTCGACTGGTTGCGAAGGGTTTTACTCAAACTCAAGGTATTGATTATGATGAAACCTTCTCGCCGGTGGCCAAGATTAAGTCTATTAGGGTTATGTTAGCCATTGCAGCATTTCATGATTATGAAATATGGCAAATGGATGTCAAAACCGCTTTCCTTAATGGAAAGTTGGCTGAGGATGTGTACATGAATCAGCCAGAGGGTTTTGTCAATGCAGAGCACCCTAATAGAGTATGCAAGCTTAAGAAATCCATTTATGGATTAAAACAAGCATCTCGTAGCTGGAATCTTTGTTTTGATGAGAAGGTAAAAGAGTTTGGCTTCTTGAGAAGCGAAGATGAGTCTTGCGTGTATGTCAGAGCTAGTGGGAGTATAGTTAGCTTCTTGGTACTGTATGTGGATGACATACTACTCATAGGAAATGACATCCCAACCTTGCAGGAGGTTAAGTCCTGGCTTGGGAAGTGCTTTGCTATGAAGGACCTAGGGGAGGCTACCTATATCCTAGGGATAAGGATATTAAGAGAAAGGAGTAGAAGACTAATTGGACTTAGTCAGAGTATCTACTTGGATAAGGTGTTGAAAAGGTTCAACATGGAGAATTCCAAGAAAGGAGATTTACCGATCCAAAGCAATACCAAACTGAGTAAGACTCAGAGTCCGAGTACAGAGGCTGAGATAGCTGAGATGAGCCAATTACCATATGCTTCCGCAGTTGGCTCGATCATGTATGCTATGACTTGTACCCGTCCTGATGTGGCATTTGCTTTGAGCATGGTCAGCAGGTATCAGGGGAACCCTGGCAAGGCTCATTGGACCGCGGTAAAGAACATTCTCAAGTACCTGCGGAGGACTAAGGATTGAGTCCTTACCCTTGGTGGCAGTGATGACTTGAGAATATTAGGGTATAGTGATGCTGGTTTTCAGACTGATAGGGATAATTTCCGCTCTCAGTCGGACTGGATCTTTACCTTAAATGGAGGGGCAATTTCTTGGAAGAGTTCCAAGCAGGAGACGGTGGCTGATTCGACTTGTGAATCAGAGTATATAGCAGCGAGTGAAGCAGCGAAGGAGGCGATATGGCTAAAGAACTTCATCGGAGACCTTGGAGTTGTACCAGCTATTAAGGAACCTATAGAGATTTTCTGTGACAACAATGCTGCGGTTATCTTAGCCAAGGAACCAAGAGATCATGGCAGATCCCGACACATTGACAGAAAATATCACTTCATAAGGCACAAGATTGAAGAAGGACTCCTTGTGACAAGGAGGATATCGTCAGATGAGAATCCTGCAGATCCCCTTACGAAGGGACTGACGAGGGTTAAGCATTTTCAGCATGCGAGACGCATCGGGCTGAGGGACGATATTAGTTTTACAGATTAGATAGTTTTCCTGAAACTTGTAAAATGTAATCGACGTTTGATGATGAATAAAATTTGTGATTTATTTATGAGTAAAGTGTTACTATCATTGTCAATTATTTACTATTGTTTCAGTTTTGCATGTTTTGACTTCCAGAATAATTAATTTGTTCAAACCTCCACAATCGATCATACGTCGGAAGTAGGTATGAATCAAGATTGTCATGAATTGGGTTTGTAGATGCCTTAAAGGTGTTTAGGCATGGCAATGGTTGCTGCAACATTCATGAGTACTCATAAGTTATGAGTATTGGTATAAACCCACGCTCACTTGTATCACTTCATGGAATTTATCTCGAGTGATCGTGAGACGATAACATCATATAAATCTTTAAACCTAGAGATATGAGTTGTTACCTATGAGTTGGTTGTGCATTGATTGCACGTAAACGCATCAGTAACTTGATGTTATAAAACGTGCCTTTGTGTACAATTCAATAAGTAGTAGAACAAGCATATCAGTCGAAGTTTATCTGTTCCTTCTAGAAATATAAGCGATATCCGGGCCCCTCGATGATTTTGTGTTGACCCATATACCAGGCCTGGTCAGAACTAAACCGATGTGTTCAGTGAAGTTCTTCGTCAAACAAATCGGATAATCGAGAAACAACTGCTAGACAATAAGCAAGACATAGTTCCATGTGTTTGTCCGGCTGATATCATGAGAACAGAGGATTATGTGATCACTTATCTAAAATGGCGCTTCATAGTTCGACAGAGTCTTCATTGTTCGAGGGAGTTTTCGAGAGCTACGATTGTTGGTTGGTTCCTGAAGTTATAGGCAAATATAGTTATTAGACTTATCCAAGTGGGAGTCTGTTGGATAAGGTGTCTAAGTCCATAACTTATTTGGTATATACTTGACCCGACCGGCATGGTCCATTTGGGTTGCATCTCATCCAAACTATTATGGATAATTTTATGAGAGTTATACACATATGTTTATTAATATATTATGAGTTATAATATATTAATATGAAGTTACGTTATTTAATTAGTTTTAGTCTTAAATTAATTATGGATTAATTTAGAGATTAAAAGGAATACTAATTAAATTATGGGCTATTTGTTTTATATAGTGTGGGCTAATACTCATTTGTTAATGGGCTAGGCTTATGTGGAAGTCCATGGATGATCCATGGAGCTTTTAACCCATGGATCCTTGGAATAGGAAAAGACATGGGTTATTAGGGTTTCACCCTAACCATGCATACTATATAAGCATGCTTATGGAGCATGAAAGAGAGCCTAAGATAGCCTAAGAGAAAGCTAGTGTTCTAGTGTGTGTGTGCATGTGTGTGGCCGAAAATACAAGAGTGTATACTCTCTCAAAGTTTTCCAAGAGTTTGTGGTGTTTGTGATTCCATTTGAGGCATTCACACTATTGGTGCTTGGCCCTCAAACTCCTAAGAACCCAACACAACAAAAGGTATGTAATCTCTTCTAACTCTTTTATGTTGAAATGTTCCCCATGCCATGTTAGATAGGTTATAAACCTTGGAAAATTATTATTTTGCATGTATTTAGACAAACATAGATCCAAGGTTTATTAGGGTTGCATGCACACTTAGGAAGTGTTAGATTGCTCAAAACCCAACAGATTCCACCCCAAGACAAAGACAGGAACAACATGAGGGATCTTTGCAATAGCAGGCTTGTGGAGCAACCGTTCAACACTATCCCCTTAAGACTGAGAACTAACACCAGGACTCAAAGCAATTGGAACAGGAACAATGGGCTATTGAGACGCCCCTTCGATACCCTCAAACTGTTGAACGTCATCATCTGGTATCACCAACAAATCTTTGGAGTGTGGCGACGCAGCATAAAGTAGACGCATAAGCCCACGACGTTGCACCACACGCCGACTAATCTGACTAAAACTGCCACTAGGCGTTGGCCCACTTATCGCCTAAGCAGATTTCCGTTTCTCTACAGCTCGGCAGACACTAGCAATGATCTTATCCTTACTATCCACCACACTATCGGTGGGCAGCTCACTTGACGGGTGAGGTATCACGACAGGGTTCAAGGCAGCATTGGAAACCGGTTGGCTCCCCGACGCAGTAGAGCTCCCCACGGGCTGTGGAGGCACCACAACATAGACACTCAAGCAACGAGGCGGAGGAAAAGTCTCGTACAAAGGCACCACTCGATGCTCCAACTTCCCCTGATATCGCTTTTGTAGAACAGAATCCATGGAAACAAAGCATTCCATACCTGCAAAACAAAGATCTAATATAAAGGAAAAATAATAACGATGAAACGAGAGAGCAGAAAGAGCAAGTATAAATCATCCCCTGCCCCAGAAAAAGGGGGGAGGGGGAAAGGGTAAGAAGAGGAGAAGAAGCAAAAACAACTCACCATTAGAGACAGTGTAGAAGACAAAAATCTCCCTCCGGGCACGCCAACTAGGACTCATCCCAACCCTAGCAAGTAACGCCTCAAACATTGTGTCCATGTCCACCTAGAGAGTGCGCAAGAAGTCAGCAATCGCTTGGTTATGAGGGAATAGTTTGGGAGTAACATCTGACAGAGCATTTGCCCGATGGTATTCCCGGCCAAGCAGTTCCTAATTGACCCACAACCATTTGTCCTGCCAATTCTTTGGTGGTTTGTTGTCAAGGACGAGATTATAACCACCCGTCAGGCAGAAAAAGTGTACTTGTCGTTAGTAGCAGCAAACCGGAAGAAGAACTTAAAGACGAAGTAGTCAGGAATGATGTCATTAGCTCGACATATCATTTCAAAAGCCACTATCTTTTGGATGGCACCAGGGGTCAACATCTAAACACTACATCCACTACGTCGGAGTATTTCCTTTTGGAAATCAGTCAGTGGAAGACGAAGGCCAACGTCGAAGGTTTTTTGATAAACACCCACCTTCCCAGGCGGCGACAAAGTGATCGAAGCTTCAGCAGCCGGGAACTCCACTCCGTCAGCCGGAGAAAGGCCATAAGCCTCTTGAAGAGTGGCGAATTCGGAGCAACTGGGGATCAAACTCATGGAAGAAGCCATAAAGGAAATGCAAGGAGAAAAGAAAAAGAGAAGGGAATGAGAAGAGAAGATAAGAATTGGGGAAAATATGCTCACAAACTATAAAGGGAAAAAAGCGGGATTTACGAAAATCCCTAGCATGGCTGACGTAACCACCGCACACGTCGAGTGGTCACATCACCGAAAACGAAGCGACGTCCAAACGAAAGCACGACATGTATTCTGACAGTTAAGTCCAGAACATCATAGCTAGCTAGCATATGCTATGACTACTGGACTAGGGGACTTGATGACACGCCCCTCAGAGCGGGCCAAAAGTAAGAGAGTCACTGACGAGGAATTCCCAGCGAGGCCTGACCAAGGCCGACTCGGCCACCCTAGTCGCCATAGACTCTAGCGAGGCGACCACACAAGAGCCCCGCCCTCGCCAAACGTGTCCTTCGGTACCGTCCAAAGATAACAACGCCAGGCGATAAAAAGCACATCCAGAACATTATCAGTTGGGCCAATCGTTAGCTCTGACACTACGAGGAACACGATCCACCAATAAGGACGGCAGATCTTGTCGAGATCGTAGGTCCTTGTCCCTCATGCGGATCGAGGATGATCCTCAGTATAAAAGGATGTTCACACTGCCTTGATGGCTAAGCGATCCTTCCTGAATCCTTAGCCTCCACACTCATTCACTCTACTGACTTGACCGTCGGAGCGTTTTTCTGGGACCTCCTCCCGAAGAGGCGGCTGACAATTTTCCTTTCCTTGTGACCTTTCAAGTTTCCTTTTGGTGATTATTACTAGTAGCCTAAGTGGTTGGAGCCTAGGTCGCATCAGGGTCAAACTTGCCAAAATACAAAAATCTTATATATATATATATATATATATATATATATATATATATATATATATATATATATATATACACATATATATGGATTGTTTTTGAAAAAAATTACAGAGACCTTTTCTATAAATTAAAAAATTACAGGGACTAAATCTGCCAAAATGTAAAACCTTTGTTGCAAGGACTAAATCTGTCAAAATGTATAACCTTTGTTGCAGGGACTAACTCTAACAAAAGGTTTTGTAGAAAGTAAATCTGCTAAAAGGTTTTGCATGGAGTAAATCTACCAAAATATAAAACCTTTGTTATAGGGACTAAATCTATCAAAAGGTTTTGCAGGGACTAAATTTGCTAAAATATAAAACCTTTGATGCAGGGACTAAATATGTTAAAATATAAAAGTTTTTACAAGGACCAGAAGTGTCAAAATGGCTAAAGAAATACGGCAAAAACCTAAAGTGTCTAAAGTATACTATTCATCAAGTGCATGGGAATTAATATATACTAGTGGGTGGGCTCGTGGTGAATCACGGGTCACCTTTGTGGCGATGAGATGCGTTTGGTTTTATTCACAAAGGATGACAATGAGAAAAAGATAACAAAACGAAGCCCAAAACAGAAGCACAAATCGATAGATGGGAAATGGACAAAATAAAGGCTAAAAATGGTCAAAGGGACTAAAAGTGAGAAATATTAAGACACGTGTGGCGAATTTGTAATGAAATATAAGTAGTAAGACGAAAAAAGGGACAAAAAGAAGACCAAAATGGTCAAAGGGACTTAAAATGACAAATATTAATAGACATGTGGCCAATCTCTAATTCTAACATATTAAGAATTAAAATTGTCAAACTATAGAAAATATTGTGGAAAAATGTTGAAACATACAAAATAACGAGACTTAAAGTGACAAATATTAAAAGACATGAACCTATATATAATCACAACATGTGAGAGACTAAATTGTCAAACTATACAAAGTATCGTGACAAAATCTTGAAACATATAAAATATGGACTAAAATTGTTAAACTATAAAAAGTATTGTGGCAAAATCTTAAAACATACGAAATATAGTATTTCTAGTGACCATATCTATTAATATAGTATAATAATAATAATAATAATAATAATAATAATAATAAATGATATATTTGAATTAATTAAAAGAATCAATAAAGTCTTTTAAAAAATTAAGCTAAATATTGATTTTTTGATTTACTAAACATACAAAACTCAGAAAACTTAAAACTAAACTAATTAGGGCGTACAAAACATCCCTAAACTTAAACTTGATTACTAAACAAAACTTAACTAAAAAAGAAAGTTGATTAGTATATTTGATAATATAGTTTTTAATTGTTATTTAAAAAAAAAATGAAATAAAAATTATGGAAAAGTAAATTCTCATGTAGGGCAATGTGCGTATCGTAGAGGGAAAGCAAAGGGAAGTTTTTATTTACATATCAAATAATAAATATGACTACATCCGAGAGTACGTGTTATTAGTTGGGTGTAGGTCTGGAAAACGGAAATAAAAAACTTCAAAAGGAGGAATTAATTAAGAGTCGGCTGTATTGAAGCCGCCATATGACAGTACATGTACTCGACCTCAGAGTATAAATCATTACTGCATTAAACATATACCAAATGCGAGACGTGTCACCTGACAATTCCAACTCATCTTTTTTATACCCGTAATGATTGATTTCCCATACCAGCGACAACAACCTTTTTATTTATTTTTTTCTCGACAACAACCGTGGTTTTTCCACCGTGGAAGTGGAATATCGTCCCCGGACGCGGTTTGTGTAGAGTTTTGGCCACAGTGTTTGATTTTGGCTGCAAGTTTTGATTGGTTGTAGCATTTTTGGCCGTTACAAACATCATTTTTCAAATTCAAAATTTTTTAATAACCCTATATATGAATACTATTTTTTAGAAAATTTTATTCATATTTCTTAATATTTTACCATCTTTTCTCAAATCTTCTCAACATGTCTTCTTTCAAAAAGTCTACCGACGAAAAAACACTCACTAAAAACATCACAACCCTAAGACCTTTGTATGATCAACCGATTTATTTGCTTCCGTATTATTACTATGACGGTATGCTTCTGTATTATCCATAATAAATCTCACAACCATAACGACCAACACAACCACTTCCACAAATACAACTACAACCCGACCTAAATTTTAATTCGTTTGACTTTTTGTCTCAATTTGAGTTTGTTCAACAAACACAATCACAACCACGAACACTTATTTCTGATTCTGAACCAAAATCCGTTCAAGAAACTCAACCCACTCGAACAACAAGTAAAAGAAAATAGAAGGCGACGGCTAAAAGATGGGAATCCCTAGAAGTGTTAGTCTTGGCACAATCATGGATCAATATTTCAAAATATGCGACGACTGAGATAGAAGCTTTATACCTTCAATAAGCTATAAAAGGGTGAATAATCTCTAGATCTACAAGCTCCCCCTTGTACAATGCTTCTCCACAAGTCTTCTTCTTCTTCAATATGAACCATAGACACACAAAACACACATACAAGGTCAATCTCTTTGGAAAATGGATTATGATTTCGAGGTATAACTCAAGAGACAATAGAGGCTGATAGGGTGAAGGACTTGTGCTTAATTAGGGTTTTCCCCTAACGGACGTACACCCATGTACGCATGGGTATGCCCAGTGTACCAGGGGCTTCCCCAACACATGCCACCTTCCAAGTACGCCCGACATACCTTTCGTACGCCCAACATACTTAGAATTAATCCACCAAAATAAAAAGGAATATTAGATAAGAACTTACCTTGACATGTCAGGTGTTACACATACTAATGGTCTGATACTGACTCACCCTTTTTCGGCTATCTAAAATAGACATATCATTTCTGGTTGTCTAAAAAGAGGAGGGGGAGTACTAATATAGTACTCCAATATGCTCCCGTACCCCACCAAATCACCAATATCATTGAATAGAGTTCTACTCTCCGTTCTCATCTCACACGTACCCTTAATATGATGCTACCCAATATCAAAACTTAATTGAACTAAAAATCATCGTTTAGGTCTTAGGGTATAAGTAAACAAGATTACAATATCTATAATGAATACAAATATAGTGTATATGTATTATCTTTACAATACAAGGTATAACTAATAATCTTCCAACTTAACTCGAACTAAACATTCTTTAGAAGTCTTATAGCATCACTAGGCAAGATCATAATACTTATAATCAACTTTCAAAACCGTTTTCCTATTTTATACCATACTATTGCAATACAATATAGGAATACACTTTTATCAAACTTAACGAGATCTAAAAATCCTTTATACATCTTAGTTTAAAACTAGACGAGACTATAATATCCCTGAGATTAAGTTTTCCAATACTAACCATATTTAGACAACACTGTCATAGTTCATTGTATATATCTAACACAAAACATCAGATATTATTATGTATTAATATTTTTAAGTAATAACACTTTTCTTAAGATTATCATGTAATACTACCATATATACACTTAACACGTATATAACCATATATGGTTAAAACATTGAATTTCATCAAATATATGTTTAAAGCATAATCCAAATAATAAACAATTAATTCATGTATAAACTTTCAACATATATTTAATACTTTTTAATAAATATGTTGTATTAGAATCATGTTCATGAAAGTAACTATGCACTCACCTGGTATAGGTGGAAGTCTCGCAGGAAAGTCAACTGTTTGACTGACCCTTTAGATTTCCCTTTAAAACGACCTAAATACAAATATTACTAAGCCTTAATGTTCATTCGTATTTATAAAGTTAAATCGTTATAATATTTTCTCAGATTTATCAGTAATCCCAAAATAAATACTGACTTATAGCTGATAAGAAACAAACAGGTAAGATCGTATCGGAGGTAGGGTCTATTTGGTATATAAAGATATACTGTTTGGAAAATCCACTTGAAACACCTCACTGATTTAGCCTTGTCATCATTCCCGTAAGTAGACCGATCAATATAACGATTGATATTACTAATAAATCTTATTTATAAGTTCATAATAATGTTTACAAACATAAATATATGTTATACTTAAAGTGCGGTAAGCATAACTCAACTTATAGGTTGTTTGACGAAAAACCAGATATTACACACGCATAACTTCGAAACCAAAAGCTCTATTTCTCGGGGCTCTCTGGTGCTCTAGAGTTTCGCTACTAACACTTAAGAACTACTAAGATTGGGCCTCGGGTCCTTAGGAAAGTTAGAAAGTTATTGGAAGAAGATTAAGCAACAAATTGATGTGTTTTATAGGTTTCACAAATATGTGCTTGCTGAATTTCACTTAACACTTAAGGGCACATGCAACCTAAAGGACCTGTTTCATACACTTTGAATGCAACATACTATGCACAACAAAATTTTAGATGAACCCTAATATAATCCAAATATAATATAAGAATTAGGGTTACATACCTTTCGATTTGTTATAGCAAATAAATCTTATTCCTTTCCTTGTTGGTCTTCTGAAAACCATCATCAAAATTATGATGCCTCCAATGGCTCACACCCAAAACCCTAGAAACCCTAGAATGAGAGGAGATAGAGGATAGAGATATAAATTTTGTTCCTACGCTTTTAGGTAAAGGTATGAACGAAATTTGATGCCCAAGGGGTCCTATTTATAGTTTAGGTAACTTGCAGACAAAGCTAGATTTGAATTAATTAAATAATAGATCTAATCACAATTCAAATCATTTCCTTATTAGCATCTAGGAGATTTTTGGAAACCCTAGAAGAGCTCCCAAGACCGCCCACCCTTGGATGGTTCTAGAATTGTCTCTTTTGTTTAACTATTGAACAATTACAATTCACCCCCTACATCTTTAATTAATTCAAATTAATCCTGAATTAATTCATGATTAATTATGATTAATAATTAATTGATTCTAATTTATTTCTTATTAATTTATTAACCATATAAATTAACAAATAAGGTATTTAACTATTGATCTCATATTAATTTATTAATCACATAACAAATTAACAGATCAATTATCTATTACCAATTAATATATTACTCACATAATATATCAACAAATCATTTATTTATTTCTATTTATCTCTCTCTCTCTCCTAATATCATTTCTAGCTATTTTTGGCTATGCAGGCAAACCCAAAAGGAATATTCTTCTATTTATAAGTTTATACTAATTTAGTTATGAGCTTAGACACCTTAATCCAACAGTCACTCACTTGGATAAGTCTATAACGATAACTGCAAGTATAACCAAACAACAAAGAGTACTTTCCAAAGCTACTTCTAAACTCTGATTCAAATCAAACGTTGGCCCTAAGATAAGTTATCAACTATTCCTTCGTTCTTCAAGATATATATGAACAGAGTCATGGATTAAATGACCAATCTCATGTTCATTAGTTTGTTTCCTGATTTCCCGATTTGTGATCAAAATTTCAAACTAGAAAATTGAACACATCAATTCAGTCCGGACTAGTCATGGTTCTTATAGATCAACTAAAATCACTGAGGGGCCCAAAGATATTGATTTTTCTTATTTGGGCAAAAGGAACGAACTGCATTGACTATATAGTCATGCCGTTTTAATCTCCAAATCATACATGTAATGACCCTTTATAACGTCTTGTTACAAGATGCATTTGGGCAACCTAATGCACAAATGATTCGCAAACTATGAGCTATATATCTCTACATTAAGAATAATAGATATTATTGTCTTAGAATTACTCGTGACAAAATCCATGAAGTAATCTCTAAGCGTGGGTTTATCCAATACTCAAAATCTCAATTTTCTAAGTACTCATGAATATTATAGCAACCCCATGCAATGTCTAATCTCTATGGACAATCTATAATCGATTCATGATAGTCTTGATTCACTACTTACTTCCAAAAGTATGAACGACTGTGGAATTTGAATAATAAAATTTTTCAGGAAGTAAAACACGCAAATAGAAACACAATAATAAACTAATGACTATGGTATCAAATCCTTTGAATATAAATAAATCTCTATTATTTAATCACCATAACAATTGTGAATTTATTCATTGTAGATGGTTTTGTGTAATCAACTAACTACTTTAATTAAGTAACATCAATCATGCCATGTTCTAAACATGCATACTATACCTCTCTATGGTCCTTCCTTTGTGAACAGACCACTGGAAATTATTCCAATGATGCTCATTTCACAATTCCTAATTCTCATCGTTGTCTAAGATGTAGTGGAATTTCTTCTTTACATGCATTGTTCTTCTGAGATGTCTATGTTCTAAATTCATAGAAACCAAGCCTTCGATATTACAGAGTGTTCCACTAGAACTTGTTACTTAGAACAATTCAATGGTTATGAAGTCTCAAATTCAAGGAACACTCCTTGAACACTTCTCTTGCATCACATATAGATTTTATAATCAATCCTTATATTGGAAACATTTCCATATACCCATCTCCCGTTATGGAATCATTTCCGTATTCCCATGTGACTATCAATTCTAACCAAGAATCATCTTAATCCAGAATGTGTCACTATGGTCCTTCTAAAACAATACCATAATTCCAACTGTCTACAAGCAAACAATTTTCACTAAACCTTAGAATGTTCTTGATAGTTTGTTTAATAACTCTAGTCACCTAAAATTCTAGTCCTTTTTTTCACAGTGCTCAAAGCATTTGAAAAATTAGAATGAGCGAATATTATAGCATATACAATTGATACTATATCCGAAGCATATGAGACTCGACTCATTATATCTTATATAAGGATTTAATATCTGTTCAATCTCTTGCTATAATATTTCCATATAGAATCTTTAATGTTGAAACATTTCAACACATTATTCATCTATGATTTTGACAAAGTTCTATTAAGCTATAGAATCTAAACCTTTAGATTTGTAACGAAGTATGAGTGCCCTCTCCCTTAAGTTCACTATAGCGAAACAATTCCCAACTTTTGCAACTTACAAACTAGAGACATTGTTCCCTATGAATAGTATTGTTAACATGTAATATCAACAATACAATTATGTTCCCACTGGTTGTGCCATGTACTCAGAAATCAACTGGACTTCTATAAATCAATACCATTTGACTTTCTTATGGAAGTGAAGATTCCTATTTAGTGATGCATCTTCAAGCCTCTAATTAGGCTTCTTAAGCTTGTGCACTTTATCCAGATAATGTATGTGTTCAAACCCTTTCAAGACGTGATAAACATATCTCCTAAAAATTTAAACAATTCCTTGACATTCCTCACAATTCGAAATATGAAGAGGGATGTCATAATGATATTGTGAATTGTATAATGCAATTAATATAACCAATATTTGTATTGATCTTCATCAGATCCTTAAAATCTACTAGCAAAAGTGTTTCTTCATAACTATTTTCACGAATTAGAGCAAAATCTTATGCCACCTAGATTCGAAGGTGCATGCGATCCCATCGACGTAGAACTTTAACTTTCAACCTAAAGTCATAAGAAAAAGTTTAGAACAAACCAAAATCATATTTAGGTCTCCTTAATGGACTGAACTTCGCTATTCTTCATTTCTTGATTTATGGCAGTGCCCGATGTAGGTTTATATGTTTCCGGATTCCGATCAGATGCTAGGCAATGCCTGAGGAATGTTTGTAAGCTTGATGTCTTCGTGATTCTTGCATGTGTCGGTTTTGCATGTTTCTGGACTTCAGTCCGATGCCGGGCAAAGCCCAAGGAATGTTTATATGCTTCCGGATTTCAGTCCAATGTCGGGCGGGGCATGAGGAATGTTTATATGTTTATTTAATGTGATTATTTATGTGTATTTGTTGATATGTTTATATGTATACCAAGATTTACTCGATGCTGAGCGGGGCCTGATACCGGACATTGTCTGATGCCGGGCGATGCCCGATGAAGCAGGCAAGGCCCATGATATGTTATTATGTGATTATATGTATGGTATGTGGTAGTTTGGGGAGACTCACTAATCTTTGTGCTAATAGTTTTCAGTTTTGGTTTCAGGTACCTCCAGTAGCAAGGGGAAGAGCTCGGGATGACTGCATTGCACACACCACGATGTTTAGCCTGGGGTGTTTTACTCTGGTTTTTTGACATATGTTTTTGGATGTGATGTTTTGAGATACTATGGTTTATTTAATAATTTAAAACAAAAATTTTTGGTCAATGTTTTGGGATTTTACAAGTTGGTATCAGAGACTTGGTTTGAGGGATTCAGGCACACTCTTGGGTGTGTCTGAACTCAAACTAAGGACTTGGTATAAATTTTAAAAGAAAAACCATTTTTATAAAAAATATTTCGAAAAGAGAAAAGGGTGTGGTGCATGTAATCAGCCGAGCTCAAGTAAGTTCTCCCAAATTAGCCCTACATGTTTGTTTTGTTATGATATGCTTATGAGAACTACATGCTAGATTAGGGATAAGGATCTAGGAAGGATGCTTTGTATGCCTGTTATATGTGTATGAGCTTTATGAACTGCATGCTAGTACTAATTAGTCAGTGATATGATGGCCTGATTAGGATATACTTGGTTTGGTTTACTCAATGCTCGAATGTTGCTTGCTTTTTGCTTTTAGGAGTTCTAGCTATCTTTAACTAACTAGTAAACAAATATGTTAAGTTACATATTATGATGAATAAATAATTTCTGAAGGTTAGGTTTAGCTCTATATCCCAGCTATTGTTTGAATCTAACCGTTGTAGGGTAGGACCTCTCGTTCGAAGAATTATTTGGTCTTAGTGATATGTAATGATATCCACGAGCTAGTTAGAGGGAGATAGCAGGGACTTCTTATGTAGCTAATGGCGGAGAGTGGGTCAGAGATTACCCTAGGGCAAGCCTAGGATGAGATTAGCACGAAGAGCAGTAGTAGTAGAAGGGACTTGGTGGAGTCAAGGAAGTTCTTGAGGAAAGTACGAATAGATGTGGAAGGTATTATGGACCCGTACTACTGAAAGCAGAGGGTCCGTACTCGAATCAAGGAAGGATGAGATGAACCCAGGGAACTTGTAGTAATGGTGATCCCTCGAGTTTGGTGAGTATTCTGATGTTTGTTATGGTGTATTTTCAATATGGTGACGCTACGCACTAGACCAATTTGCAACTCTGGCGCCAGTGAGGGATCAGGCTCGGGATCTGGAGTCGGGCAGCTCGATGATCAGATGAGGGAGTTCATTTCATCTGAGATCACGTGCAATATTTTGGACTAGACTCTTGTGATCTTCCGTACCGTCAAGGAGGGCATCCTGGAGATTCTTGATGAGAGGCTGAATGCTTTCCGCACCGAGATGGCGGCCATGTTGGGGGCATACGATGGCATTCAGGGAGTTCCGAGCTTGTTGAGCTCTATACTATCATGGGGCTCGGGACGCCATTGCGAGCAACAGGTGGTTAGCTGATGTCGCCAACACCTTTCGCACCAGCCGTTGTCCCGAGGGGGACAAGGATCCGACTTGATTCCTGCATTCTAAAGGATAGGGTGCGCGATTGGTGGGAGGAGGTTGGACATGCTATTGAGGATGATGCGCTCTTGATGTGATGACCTGGAGTGACTTTTCGGCCAGGTTCAGGGCCGATTTTGCACCTGTGATTGAGGTACAACAGCTTGTTAGGGAGTTCCAGGATCTCCAGCGGACTACAGAGACGGTGACTGAGATCACCGTCGTGTTCAAGGAGAGGGCCTTCTTGTTCCGCAGTACATGGAGAACGAGGAGATGAAAAATTCCCGATACCATGAGATGTTGCGGAGTGATATCCGCCAGTTTGTGAGTCGATCCAGCTGTAAGACGCTGGAGGACATGATTGCGAGGTCTCGAGAACGGGATCTGGATTTGGAGATGGAGAAGAAGAGAAAAATAGAGGGGGTTTAGTTAGGGAGTGTGGGAAAGAAGCCCAAGGTATCATATCACCTATCGAAGAGCTAGCAAGGTCGCAGTCGTTGTGGCAAGTGCGGCAAGATGCACGAGGGGACGTACATGGCGAGTAGTTCGGGAGGCTTTAAGTGCGGCCGAACAGGTCATGTTAGCAGGGATTGTACTACTACTACTACCACCACCACCACCACAATATCAGATCTGATTTGCTTCCAATGCAATCAAAGGGAACACAAACAGTCCCAGTGCCCGAGTTTAGCAGCAGCAGGACAAGTGGCGGCACCCGCTCCTGCTACATTGAGGATTACGGATGGCAGAAAGGACCGGTCAGAGGCGCCTGTGGCGAAAAGTGGAGCCTTTCAGCTGACATCTGAGGAGGCACGTGGAGTTCCCGATGTGGTGGCGGGTATGTATCTTCTCCTTATCTCTTTATTTATATTGATTTATTGCTTATGTTTATGTGTTTAATTACAGGATCATTCCTTGTGAACAATATATCTGCCCTGGTATTATTTGATTTAGGGTCTACCTGGTCTTTTGTGTCGATTGTGCTCAACAAGAGATTTGTGGGAGCTCCAAGGGAGCTGGACTGTCCACTTGACGTAGAGATAGCAGATGATAGGACCGTTTGGGTTATGAGGGTTCATCAGGGATGTACACTGCAGTTGTTTGATGAGCAGTTTTCCATGGATTTAGTCCCCATTCCCATGAGAAGGAATAAGGTTATCGTACGGATGGATTGGTTGAGCCCCAATGGGGCAGTGATCGACTGCGAGTAGCAGCTAGTACGAGTTAGGACCCCAAGTGGGGGAGGGTTGGAGATCTAGGGCAAGAGGCCACAACATGGGCCGACTTGTGTTCAGCAGTGAGGGCTAAGCGCTACCTTAAGCAGGGTTGCGCATGATATGTTGCCTATGTTATGGATACCAAGGATAAGGGTAAGGCAACTGTGGATGATGTATCGATTATACGGGAGTACCCGGATGTGTTCCCAGAGGATTTGCCTGGGGTACCTCAGGAGAGGTAGGTAGAGTTCAGGATTGACCTAGTTCCCAGTGAGGCTCTGATAGCCTAGGCACCATATCAGTTGGCTCCTCCCGAGATGCAGGAGTTGTCTACACAGCTGCAGGAGCTGTTAGACAAGGGATTTATCAGACCGAGTGGTTCTCCATGAGGATCCCCGATCTTGTTTGTGAAGAAGAAGGACGTGTCACATCAGATGTGTATAGATTACCGGGAGCTAAGTAAGGTAACAATGAAGAACCGTTATCCCCGCCCGAGGATTGATGATTTATTTGACCAACTTCAGGGTGCATCTTGGTTCTCCAAAATTCACCTGCGATCGGGTTATCACCAGATGCGAGTCAGGACGTCGGCGTGCGGAAGACAGCCTTTCGGATTTAATATGGTCACTGTGAGTTCGTGATGATGCCGTTTGGGCTCACCAATGCTCTTGCCGTGTTCATGGATCTCATGAACCGCGTGTACAGACCGATGCTAGACCGGTTTGTGATAGCCTTCATCGACTATATATTGGTTTATTCCAAGACTCAGGAGCAACATGAAGAGCACCTGAGAGATGTGCTAGAGACACTGATGAGGGAGAGACTTTTCACAAAGTTCTCTAAGTGTGAGTTATGGTTGCGCGAGGTGCAGTTTCTGGGCCACCTTGTCAACCAGAAGGGTATTCTGGTCGATCCAGCCAAGATAGAGGTTGTGATGCAGCGGGAGGTTCCAAGGACTCCATATGAGATTCAGAGTTTTCTTGGTCTGGTGGGTTATTATCGGAGATTTATCCAGGATTTCTCCAAGAATGTTGTTCCTTTGACCCGACTGACCAAGAAATCGGTGACATTCCACTGGGGGCCTGAGCAGCAGGCCGCCTTCGAGACTCTCAGACAGCGGTTGTGCGAAGCACCGATTTTGACCTTGCCGGAGGGGGTCAACGATTTCCTGGTTTACTGTGACTCTTTGATCATGGGTATGGGTGCAATGCTGATGTAGCGGGGTCACATGATAGCTTACGCTTCGAGGCAGTTGAAGCCTCATGAGGCGAATTACCTGACGCATGATTTGGAGCTGAGGGCTGTGGTTTCCGCCCTCAAGATTCGGTGACACTACTTCTATGGGGTTCGTTGTACCATTTACATGGACCACAAGAGCTTGAGGTACCTGATGGATCAACCGAATCTGAACATGAGGCAGCGTCGGTGGTTTGATGTGGTGAAGGATTATGACTGTGAGATCCTTTATCACTCGAGGAAGGCCAATATGGTGGTCGATGCTCTTAGTCGCAAGGCAGTGGCTGCTCCGATTTGGGATATATGTCTGAGGATGACAGTGATTACTCCGTGCTATAACAGATTTGGGAGGTGTAGATCGAGGGTATGAAGGAAGAGCGTCGTAAGTGTGAGCGAATCGTAGGCCAGTTGGCCTCATTTGATTATGACATCCGTAGATTGTTGAACCTGCATCAGAGGGTCTGGGTTTCTTATTGGGGCGGTGTACGCGAGGTTCTGATGGATGAGGCTCACAAGTCGAGATTCTTCATCCATCTTGGGGAGAGGAAGATATATCGGGATCTTCACCCTGATTAGTGGTGGACCTGCATGAAGCTGGACATAGAAAGGTATGTGGAGCAGTGCTTAACTTGCAGGAAAGTCAAGGTCGGACACCAACGATCTCATGGCAAGATGCATCCATTGGAGATTACCGTGTGGAAATAGGAAGATATCACTATGGATTTCATCATGAAGCTTCCCATGACCGCACGTGGAGTGGATTCGATTTGGCTCATCGTGGATCGGTTGACCAAGAGTGTTCATTTTATTCTGATATAGGAGGGTATATCGGCTGAGAAGCTAGCCAATATCTATGTACGCGAGGTGGTGACACGTCATGGAGTGCTAGTTTCGGTTGTGTCAGACCGAGACGTCCGTTTCACTTTCAGATTTTGGAAGCAGTTTCATGACGAGATGTGCACTCGTGTTCGCTTTAGTACCAATTTTCACTCTCAGACGGATGGGCAGAGTAAGAGGACGATTCAGACTCTAGAGGATATACTATGTGCGTGTGTATTAGATTTTGGAGGGAGTTGGGATACATATCTTCTGTTAGCGAAATTTTTGTATAACAACAGCTACCACGCTAGCATAGATCGACCTCCCTTCGAGATGCTCTACGGGAGGAAATGTAGGACCCCAATCTGTTGGGGCAAGGTCGGTCAGAGAGTCATGGGGAGTACTAAGGTGGTACTCAAGACCACAGAGAAGATCCAACAGTACCGTAGCAGGCTCCAGACTACTTAGAGTCGGCAGAAAAGCTATGCCGACAAGCGCCGTTCAGACCTAGAGTTTCAGGTGAGGGATATGTCCCTCCTGAAGGTGTCACCTTTGAAAGGTGTCATCCGGTTCGGGAAGCGGGGCAAGCTGGGCCCTGGGTACACCGGTCCATTCAGGGTTTTGTCTCGGGTGAGCCGGGTTGTTTATCATTTGGATCTTCCAGTAGAGCTCAGCCAAATCCACAATACTTTTCATGTCTTCGAGCTGTGGAAGTGCTTAGTGGACGATTCCGCAGTTATGCCTTTAAAGGATATTCAGGTGGATGACTGCTTGAACTACATTGAGAGACCGGTGGTGGTTTTAGATCGGAAGACGAAAACCTTAAGGAACAAGGTTGTGTAGTTAGTGATGGTGTAGTGGATGCACTGCAAAGGGGTCAGAGTGGGCTTAGGATCCAGCAGAGGAATTAAGATAACATTACCCATATTCGAGGTAGCAGACTTCGATGATGAAGTCTGAGACAAGTGGGGGAGAGTTGTAACGCCTAGTTCCAGGTACATATTTAATTTAGTAATTATTCAATTTATAAGAGCAACTCGATGAGTTGGAAGACCCAAACTCGTCGAGTAGAGACCATATGGTCTGCGTAATTTAAGTAACCTACTCGAAGAGTTGAGAGGCCTCAACTCGACGAGTAGGTTGGCAGAGGTGAAACCCTAATTTTCAGGGTTTGCAACCTATTTAAGCATCTTAAACCCTCCATATTGGCCTCATTTCTAGCCTCCGAGTCCCAAACCTTAAATCCAGAAACCCTAATGCTATTGTGATTATTTATGATCCATTCTAAGTGTTTTAGTGGGTGCTTTGAAGCCATTGGAAGAAGGAAAAGCTTGAGGACACAAGAAGAATTGTAGATCCAGAATCCTAGCTTCATTCTCCATATTTTTCTGGTATTAAGTTTGAACCTTTCCTTGTGGTTGTTTAGATCTTCTTTTGGGGCTACTTTGAGTGGTTTTGATCCAAGTTTCATTATCCTTGGGAGTTGGACGTCCCAAATGAGTTTATACTTTAGATATGAGGTCTAGAAGGATTTCCATGGCATAAAGGTGCCAACTTTATGGCCGTGGAAGTCCCATGCAATCTCTAGACCATCATTTTGGTCCTTTTATGATTTTAGGCTATGCATATGGATAAATTTTAAGGCTTTACGTGATCATGTAGTCCCTAGAGTCCATATCTATGATTTCATCTATTGTGTAGTTTTGGTTGTCCTCAGATCAAGACTTTGGCCTTTAGGGTTAGGTTTGAGCTTAAACCCCTTTTAGGAAGAGTATTAGTGGGTAAAGGTGGAAACTTTACCCTCATAGGGTCATTTCCAGTTTAGATATAGAGTATAGGGTGTGGGTTTGAAGAATAAGGGCTTAATGCATTAAGATGGGTTAACAAACTGAAGAACTCAACGATTTTATAGAGGAACTCGACGAGTTGGTTCGAAATATCCCGATTCTGTAATAGGGAAGAACTCAACGAGTTGGAACACGAAATCACGACTCTGTGATGTATAGCAACTCGCCGAGTTGGAGGATAACTCGACGAGTTGAGTCAACCCGGAGCGTTGACTTTAACTTTGACTTGACTAAGACTTTGACCATAATTAACCCTAAGGGGTTATGAGCATGAGATGGTATCTAAAAGGATTGTTTTGGTTCAGGGAGCGAGTAGAGCTGATCCCGGGCAGAGACATTTTAGCTATCATTTGATATTTGAGGTGATTTTCCTCATGTATGAACGGGTCGAAGGCACCAATGTCGGCCTATATATGTATGCTAGTATGTCCGGACCAAGGTCCGATGCCGGGCAGTGCCCAATGTAGGTTTATATGTTTACGAATTCCGATCCGATGTCGGGCAGTGCCCGAGGAATGTTTATATGCTTCCGGATTTCGTTCCGATGTCGGACGGGGCCCGAGGAATGTTTATATGATTATGTTATGTGATTATTTATGTGTATTTGTTGATGTGTTTATATTTATACCGAGCTTTGCTCAATGCTAGGCGGGGCCCGATGCCGGACATTGTCTGATGCTGGGCAGGGCCTGATGAAGCGGGCAAGGCCCATGATATGTTATTATGTATGGTATGTGGTAGTCTGGGGAGACTCACTAAACTTCGTACTTACAGTTTTCAGTTTTGGTTTAAGGTACTTCTGGTAGCAAGGGGAAGAGCTCGAGATGACCACATTGCACACACCACGATGTTTAGCCTGGGGTGTTTTACTCTGATATTTTGACATATGTTTTTGGGTGTGATGTTTTGAGATACTATGGTTTACACTTTGGATGAGATGATTTGATACGATTATGGATCTACTAACAGAAATTCAATGCGTAATCTCAACATTCAATAACAATGGTTTATTTAATAATTTAAAACAAAAATTTTTTGTCATGATTTTTGGGATGTTAAACACGCTCCATCAAAAACAATAATTTTCGAGTTGTAGCATCATTTAAACTTTATAGTCGCAGATTAGTGTGCTGGTTAACCATGCACGCTCCACTAATGACTCATAAGAAACGATGTCTATTTTCATGGATTAACATATTTTTCATATTTTTCCTAAAGTAACTATAGTGAAATTTGTAAAAGAAGGTTCTAGTACTTTATAGATTATACTTTTAATCTGATTATGTCCTATTGAATCCATTCAACTAACGACCATCTACCACACAAAAGAGCGGTGGGTGAAAATAACACTCATTCAACAATCATTTTATAAGTTGTTTCCTTATACCTTCTTTATAGCATAGCTTCGTGAGTAAGGTTTACTAGCGATTCGAATGACTTTATCTTATACATATAGTAATTAACGTTTAATATATATATATATATATATATATATATATATTATATATATATATATATATATATATATATATATATATATATATATATAAGGTGTATTTTAAAACTTTTCAAAATACAAGGTTAAATATTAATTATATGAATTAATCATATAATTAATTAATCAATTTAAAACTAATATTATTTTAATATTAGTCTTTTAATTAATAAAATAATTAAATATTATTAAAACAGTAATAAGGATAATTCATAAATACAAGATTAAGATTATAGATTACTAGGTTCAATTTTCAGATTTTACACAATTAAAATAATATTAACCTAACAAATTATCCTAATCAATTTGAATTAAGCAAGAAAAAATTCTCTAAACAGAGGCTCCCCATGACATTGCAGAGAGCTGCCCACGTCGTGGTAGAAGAAAAATCGCGGATCAGAAGATCTCCACGACGTGGTAGAGAACTGCCTACGTTGTGGAGCTGCGACAAAATGACGATTCTGTCAAACTCCAATCGGTTTTGTTCAAGTTCAACTAATGTTAAATTAATGTTACACACACCTAGTCTCTGATACCATTGATGAGTTTTATTGGTAACAAAATTATGTGCTTGCATAATTTCACTTAACACTTAAGGACACATATAACCTAAAGGAGTTATGTCATACACTTTGAATGCAACATACTATGAACAACAAAATTTTAGATGAACCCTAATATAATCCAAATATAATACAAGAATTAGGGTTACACACCTTTAGATTTATTATAGCAAATAAATCTTATTCCTTTCCTTGTCTGTCTTCAGAAAGCAAGCGTCAAAAGTGATGCATCTGATGGCTCACAACCAAAACCCTAGAAACCATAGAATGAAAAGGAGAGTGAGGATGGGGATATAAATTTTGTTCCTAAGATTTTAGGTAAAGGTATGAATGAAAATTGATACCCAATTGGTCATATTTATAATTTAGGTAACTTGCAGGTAAACTAGATTTGAATTAATTAAATAATGGATTTAATCCCAATTCAAATCATATCTATATTAGCATCTAAGAGGCTTATGGAAACCCTAGAAGAACTCCCCAAACCATCCATCATTGGATGGTTCTAGAATCACCTCTTTTGTTCAAATATTGAACAATTATAATTCACCGCTTGCACCTTTAATTAATTCCAATTAATCCCAAAATAATTTTTGATTAATTCCAACTAATAATTAATTAATTCTAATTGATTTCTTATTAATTTATTAATCATATAAATTAATAGATCAATTATTTAACTATTGATCTCATATTAATTTATTGACCACAAAACAAATTAATAGATCAATTATGTATTTCTAATTAATATATTAATCACATAATATATCAACAAATCATTTCTCTCTCTCTCTCTCTCTCTCTCTCTCTCTCTCTCCTAATATTATTTCTAGCTATTTCTTGTTAAGAGGGCAACCTAAAAAGGACTTTGCTTCCATTTACAAGTTTATACAAATTTAGTTATGAGTTTATACACTATAATCCAAAACAAATGAGCACGAAATCACCACTATATTAAGAAAATTAGGAGGGGCGCGTCGCGCCCTTCCACATGTTGCAAATCAGGTGTATTTCGTGGGGAGGAAGGGTTGTTTAAGATGATGACACATGTCGCCCTCTGGTGGTGTCACGTGTCAGCCTCAAGTTGGCCTGAATTTAATATTTTTCTATTTGTATACGGACTCCATTTTCAATGATTTTTTTATCAACGCATAGCTATCAACGAGTACTACAACTTTCATTTAGACTTTGTTAGATAATTTTTAATTTATTTTTTGTTTTACGGTCCGATAATGCTTAGACTGTAAATAACGTTGCGAAATTCACAACTTCTTCATACGAACTTTGTATTCAACGCTATTTATATCGTCGTCTTAATAGTGAAGAGTACTATAACTTTTATTTAGATGTTTTTGTCTAACAATCAACTGAGTTTTATTTTGATTTCTGTGTCGCACACTATTGTACTATGTCGCACTCAAAATTTTGAAAAATCACAACTTCTTTATACGAAGTCAGATTTTGACGTTCTTTATATTACATTGTCATATCAGTTTGCACGTGAAACTTAGATAAATCATAACTTTCTCATACGAAGTCTGATTTGGGCGTCCTTTATATCCACAAGATCATCATAACGACTACAAAAACTTTCATTAAGATTATTTATCCTAAATAACATTTTATTTTTAATATTATTTTATCGCTTAATGATAAATTTTATATTAAGGTTTTCTACGAATATTATATAATCTTAATATTTGTCCACTTCATGTGTATACGATAATTATTTATTGGCTCAAACACATTTGAAGAATAATTGCCTAATCAAGGATTTAATTGTTCGTTAAAATGTATAATTATTATTATTATACTCTAAACGTCTAGTCTAAAATTGCGGGTGTTACAATTACCTCCCATAATCATGCACAAACAAAACAGCTCTGAATAACGTTTCTTCAAGTCGCATCTCGATCCCCTAGTAAGGAGTTGCCTCAGTACTTGTTGCCATACAATATTATCTCAATCAATCTCATCGTGTTATACACAAAATAACATTTTAGGTGTCTTTATAACAGCTTCATAGCCTACTGGCCTAATTCCATAACATTAACTCTATTTTTTAAGGTTTCGTTTAAGCGATCTTTTATTGATTTCTTCACATAACCATTTCTCCTTATCCAACAATGAGGAAGTTTACGAACTTAACTGTTCCATGCCCTTTTTGGTTCCGACTTTGTTGGACTCCAACATTTTTCACATTATTTCCAACATAAGTATTTTTAAAAAAATCAGAAAATAGTCTTAGATAAAAAAATCTTTACTTATAAAATCCGACCATCAACAATATTAAATAGTCTCCATAACAATTTCAAATTTAATAATAAAGCAAACATTTATTATAAAAAGTATCATCTCTTTCTCCCCATATTTACTATATCTATTTTTCAATAAATACCTGAAATTAATAATAAAAAAAACTAATTAAATATATACACATTTAAAAAACATTACATATTAAATCCAAATAACATTTCATTATTTTTTTTTTGGAAACGGCAAAAGAATTAAATGGAAGCCTACTCGTAATATTTCAATGAGCACCCCGGGTTTGTACTCCTCTACATGATAAACCCAGCCCCCATAGAGATTTCTAGGGAAAATTTTCTAATATGTAACACCATAAGAGGTAGTTTAAGGGAATAGAACTCTCAACCTCACAACCCACATGAGTATAAAACCTGATGCATCAACCCAAGCTCGACATCACTTGCAAATAACATTTTATTAATATAAAACATTACAAGGGTGAATTGAAACTAATTTCATTTTGCTAAAATAAATAACAAGACAAATAATAAAAATTACATACAATCTCTCATTGATAAGATGATTTTTAGCAATTTTTCCATGCCTTCGAGAAAAATCTTTGTTATAAAGGTTTCTACCTTAAATGTGATTTTCCTCAATTATCTCGGCTCCTCATTTGAATAAGTATTCCTGTTTACTACGAAACAACAACTAGTTTGATTTAGTATTCCGTCTATTTTGGAGAAATTAGTCTTCAGTTTTCTAGAATTTTTCAGTTGTAATATTAGGGCTATGTAATTCACCATCGATGGAATAATATGGCAGAGATTTGGGTCTCAAAGTTACAGGTCTGATCTTGTTTCTTATGGTTCGTACTTGAGTACCACTGAGTTTTGTTTCTTAACAGTCATATATGATAAAAACGTACAAATAAACATTTAACTTTACTAGGCGTGTACCCGCGCAAAACGACGACAGAGATAATTTTCTTTTGGCATATAAAAGTCAGCGGATAATTTGTTTTGGAAACCTTTCAATGTAATAACACATGACATATTATACCATATAAATCACAAACACTTCTTTTACACCTTATGTGATGTATGGACTTCATCACCTTTGAATATTTTGTTAGCTTTCACTAATATTTTTATATTGTCATGTGAGATCCCTCTAGACAATGCAACAAAAAATTGGTCATGTAAAAATACTGGTTCTGAAAGATAAATACCTACATTTGAATTTGTTTCTCTCTAATATTTGTTGATTTTCATCGCAATTTGAAATGCAGAGGCGACGATTAGTTTTCATTTCGACAATTTGAAGATTGAGTTTCTTTCAACAAGAGTGTTTTTGGTTTAATACATTAAATATGTTTTTTGTTATAAAGAAATACGTTTTTTGTAAAAAAAAAATAATAAAATATAATTTCGTAAAGTGACCTTGTTACGAAAATATTAACAAAAAACAAACAAATGATTTCTTTAAACTATCTCTTGCGGTGCCATATATGGAGAATTTTTTCTTGAAAATTCCTATGGTGGCTGAGTTTGCCCTGCCAATGAGCTCGAATCTGAGGTGCTCGTTGAAATATTACGAGTAGGCTTCCACTTAATTCGTTTACCGTTTCCAAAAAAATATTTTAAGATTTAACAAAATTAAATAACAGTAAAATGAATTTATACATTTTTTTAATGAATTGAAGTTGTAAATGAGGTTTCCTCTTGATTTATCTTGGTTTATATATATAAAGAAATTAAACCAAACTTAAACATTTGGTTTTTTTAAAACCAAATAAATCACGGTGGGATTTTAGATATCAATTTTTATTAATTTAGTTACATCTCTATTTATTGTTAGGCCTGACAATGGAGCGGGTTTTGACCATGATCCGATCCAAACCGTTAACAATTAAATGGGTTTGGAGCATAGTTTTTGATCCGTTTACCCGTTAACGACCCGTACCCGTTAACCCTTTTATTAAAAGGGTCGGGTATAGATCAGCACCGATTCGCTCTGTTTATAACCCGCCCCATATAAATTTTAGAAATATAAATTTATATTTTATATTGCCTAAAGTTTACATTAAATTCCAATAAGAAATCCAAAGAGAAAAGGCCAAAGACTAAATTATTTTTACATAGGAGTCAAGGACTCAACTTCTAGACTTCCAGTCTTCTACTCTTCTCCCAAGATTCATGATTTCATTTCATTTATATTTCATCATGTAATCACCAATTTTATTTATAAATCAATAAGGTTATTCATTCAACCGGAAGAAAGTTTGTAATTTCTATTCTCTATCAATGCAATCGACGGTCAAAAACCAATCGGAAGTAACTAAAATAATGATTTTAATTCTAATAGAAAGTCCTCGAGTACATAATTTGTTTTCTAAATCAAAACTTGGTTTTATTTAATAAATGAGATTTTATGATTTAAGTAATATGTGTTTTATTATTAAAAAAACCTACGAGTTATGGAGCGGGTTTGGATATCTGTTGATTCGGTAGATAAGGGTATGAGTTTGATTATTCAAAACCCTGTGGGTTACGGAGCGGGTTTAGATTGGATTTTGAAATTTGTTAAAAGTGTTTAGATCAAGGTCGATTCGCTCCAAACCCGCCCTATTGCCAGGTCTATTTATTGTATCTATATTTTGATATTTTAGGTAAAAACAAAAGTTTACGGTTTATTTATCTATATAAAATGATAATGTATTAAACAATCATTATTTGGATTTCATCTAAGTCTAAGATATTACTTAAAATTAAAAAGAAAATTGGATTTTTAATACAATATACCTAAAATGAAAATATGTGTATTGAATTATAATCATAAATTGATTGTGCATAATGTAATTGGTATACATTGTGGTACCTCTTAAATTTTAAAAATATCTAAAATACTTTATATAATAGTAAAGATTTTGCATTTTCATATGCAATCCTATGTACCATAAATAATGTAAAAAAAAAAGATTGATCTTATCAACATCTAAAATCAAGTTTATAATTTCCGTACTAATTATCGATTAATAGATTATCTTTCGTACACCTCAAGAATATGCTCAAAAACATCCGATAACAAAAGAAAGACAATTGGATAACGATTATTATAAATTAAACGTGATTAACTCTAAGCTAATTAACATGAGAAAGAGATTAATGTTATATATATGATGGTCCCATTTTGATCAAAAATAAAGTCTCATTGTCTTAGTCTATAAATACACGTCATTTAATTGTAGTGTATACACATTATGACAAAACTAAAATAATTTCGATTGAGATGTAGAGGGAATAAAAAATACAGTACTAAAGAAGACGTGATCCAAACGAAGTTGTGAAAGGAGTCCACATCCACAATTCATTAAAGACGACCTGCAACCCGAACATGCATAATTATAACCGTGGCCATTATTATATATCTATCGCTTATTAATAAAATACAGAAAACCACCGACGAGAAGAAAATTGTGTCCTTCGTTTATATATGAAAAAAGTTTCAATAATTAATTCGTATCATTATTCATTATTCACCAAGTAGATTTGAACAACGTGATCTGCAAAAATATTATGAGAAAATTTTAATAAAATAAATAAGTCTAAATCATGTTTTTACAGTTTTATATAATTAAGACTAGCATGTATGGAAACATTAGTTGGTAACCGGAACTTGTATTTTTCATCTATACAGAAGGAGAAGCAGCTGTTAACTTTAAATTAATGTGTAAAACTAATTAAAAATTAAAAGTTAAAAACTCCAAAAAATTAAGAGAGAGAGAGAGAGAGAGAGAGAGAGAGAGAGAGAGAGAGAGAGAGAGAGAGAGAGAGAGAGAGAGAGAGAGAGAGAGAGATTATACTAAAATAAAAAATATAAGAATTTGAACATAGAAGCAACAGGAGATACTAAGATATGATAATTTGATATAATTTGTCATCACCAACGTTATCACAAAGATGGAGTAGAAAAAATCCGTGAGACTCAAGATAGATAGCGTCTTCCGTTGATATTATTCGTATATGTAAGCACACACGATATACTCATACGTAGGCGCTATCCCTCCTGAGCTTTACAGATTATTTCCTGCTATTTGATCACATGACACTCGGCTTCTATATCTACTCTCACATTGTCATTCACACTCTCTTATGAGAGTATACATGTTTCCCTGTATACACATTCATATATATATATATATATATATATATATATATATATATATATATATATATATATATATATATATATATATATATATATATATATATATATATATATATATATATATATATATATATATATATATGTGTGTGTGTGTGTATGTGTGTGTAACCATGTATGTGTATATGCTGTTATATATAGAGAGTGTTGATGGTGGTTGGGAGAAAGGCGAGAGGGGTAATGTCATATACTCATATTTATAGGGGGTTGGGGGTGTGGGGCATATGGGGTCTATTGGCTTGGCTATATAATTTGGTAATGGGAATGAATAGAATGGTCCATTTAGACCAAATAGCGTGTGAGTTTCTTTGGTGGAAGGCCGGACTCATGTATTCCATTTGTTGAATTTATTAATATCATTATTTTGGTTTCTTATACTGTCAATGTTATACATAAAATTATGAAAAAAATTTATCTTTTTTTTTATATAACTTTATTTGTCATTGGAGGTAGCATTATTCTTTAACAATGGGTTGCACGGCCGATTAAGGACATTGTGGTTTGTGGTGACCCTTTGGCGACATACAGTGGCGAATTGATTCTTTACCTATTAGATTTGGTGGTTTGAGTTTATACTCGGCAGTAGATGCTAACTCATATGCTTTTGTTATCTCAAGGGTCCACTCTTGGGTATTGCAAGACCACATGTTACGGGATAGCGACATATATGGTATGAATTCTGATTATGATTGTGTTTTGGCTTCTCTTCCTAACAAGCTTTCGGATATTGACCTTAGCAGTTATACTACTAAAGACACCCCTACATTCCATAATACATTGACGAGTGCCATTTTTCGTAAAATTGTCGAAGATATGGAAGTGCATATTGACATGACGGCTCAGCAGAAAACGATTTTCCAGTGCTTACGTGCACCACATGCTCAAGATTTTCTTCTAGCTATACATATAGATTGGCTTGGCCAACATATGTCTCCTGTGGAGTATCCTACTATCCTCAAATATCGACTCATGATCCCAATATTCTCAGCTGACAATATATGTCTGGTGTGTCGCAAGACATGTTTGGACTCTTTTTGAGAGCATTCAGTTCACTGTGAATTTCTTAACTAACCCATCAGAATGGAGGCCAACCCTTAGACTGACCGACGTTCTGATTTTTGGATGGGTGGGAGGGAAACATACATGTGTGGACCTTATAGAGGTATCCATTCTTGTGGGCTTTAAGGCTGGGGAATTCATGGCCGGACGGACTGCTTTAAAAGTTGTTACATGCAAAGTTACCAAACATGAGAAATCATGTATGGAAAATCAACATGTGCTCATACCATTTGCATTTGATACGTTTGGTTTCCTCGTGCCGGATGTAGTGGAGCTTCTTAATACAGTATAACGGGTCATGCATAACAATGTTATATCTCCTAAATCTGTGGATGTAGTCTTCAAAAGAATTAATTTTACCGTACAAAAAAGGCTTAGCGGCACGACTTGTTGCCCGTTTGCCATCTCACCCATTGTATGATGATAACTAATATATATTATTACTAAAAAAAATCTAATGGTAAGGTTAATCCCAAAAGTGACCAAGATAGGAGACCAGTAATCCCATTTTATCATGTTTATCACAATATCATGTATTTTATAAAACGTGATATGACGTTTCATGAACATATAAGGAATAGTTTCCATTATATAATATTCGTTGTTTTATAACAAATTTTGGAGAACTATTTGTGAAACTCTTCGTAATTATCTTGTGCACAATCTCTGGAAAATGATTTGCATAACGAAATAACTTCAAAACAACTTACTATGACTTAAGTGCTATTATTTAACCGATTAAGTTACTTGTTTGACTGCTTTATGATGATAGCTATATTTCTTAAAACTTTGAACCTATTCCGTAAAATATCTAATTTTGTATGTTTTTCAAGTTATCACAACTACAAAGTGATTCATACAGTCTAATTATAGGGAACTTACATCGTAGGTGTTACATTGGTATTTAGACTCTTAGGAGTGGGCATGGTATCAACTGTGGTATGCCACGAAGACTGCGACCCACACCATTGCAGGTGTGCAGCCTAGGCTGAGCTCGGCTTCCCCATTCCACACATTCTCTCTCTTCCTTTCACCCTCTCATCTTTAAACCTTTATGACCCTTTTTTTACATTGTAAATAATACCTTCAACCATCTAACTTTACCACACTTAAAAATACTTTTTCTATCTCTCTACAATACTAATTCCATATCTCTAGAATTCAAAACTATGTCTTCTTCAAACACTCAAAACAACCAAAAAAACATCCACAAGAAACACCCCAAATTTTCATTTGATCGATAAATCTACTCATCACTCGTCTACCATTATGGTAGTATGCTACCATATTATCCACAATCATATCCACAACAACATCCACAACCATATTATACATAACCATATTCACAACCAAAACCAAAACTTTAATCGAAAACGAATTTAATCCCTTTGATTTTGTGTTTCATAGTTAACACAAATTTGTTCATCAAATCAAGTCGAAACAAAATCTGAACCCGATTCGCTCGAAAAACTCAACCAAATGAGATACCTAAATGAAAAAGGGAAGTCGTCGAATAAACCTTGAGAACCAGTAGAAATGATGACATTGGCACATGCATGGGTCGGTATATCTGAGGATGTGAAAGTGCGCAACGACAAAAAACATGATCATTTTTAGGCGAGTTCTTAAATGTTTCCACAAAAGAAATAAAGCAAAAAGAATATCATACGAACGACCAAGTGTACTCCAAATGGGGGAAGACAAACAAGAAAGTCATATTGTATAATGAATTGTATAACAACATGAAATGTCAATGACAAAGCAGAAAAAATGATGACATTATTTTCAAGACAACACTAAGTGTGTGTTGAAAGAAAACAAGAAGTCATTAACATTTATTGAATTTTGAAATGCTATCAAAGATAACAAAAAATGAAAATAAGTAAAAACATTCAAACAACATGCCAGTGGTGGTTTAAAACCGTAAAAACATATAAATCCGACTACACAACATCAAATGCTCATGTTGGAATCAACCTCAACGATGATGATACCATTCAGATTACAGCACCTTCCTACCCAGATGGGAAGGGATGGAGTAAAACACAAAGAGAAACGTAAATCTAAAGATTCGAATGAGTTGAAAGTGATGGGAACAGAGATCAAGGGTCCAAATGCATGATTAGACAAATTTTTAGATTTCTCTATAGAAAAAGAGTTTAGAAAACAAAAAGCTAATGACATGAAAATCTTAATGCAAGACAAAACTCACTACACCACAAATGAGCATAAATTCGCTTTGGAGTTAATAGATAAAGTTAGGAAAATACATACATACATACATACATACATACATACATACATATATATATATATATATATATATATATATATATATATATATATATATATATATATATATATATACACCTTAAAATGCATTTATCTATTTTAGGAAAGTAGTACAAATGTTGAAGCATCAATTATAATTATTCAATGCACAAATATCTTTAAATATCTCATACATTTGATTCAGCCCTATTATATCTCACTCTTATCCCTATATATCTCATCTCAAACTAAACAAATGCCAAACGAACTGGTCAAAGTTGAATATGTCACCTTATCTTCAACCGATTGAATCGGTCAACACTAAATACACTTTATACAGAACCCCCTCTCATTTTGATCACAAGCGTACCCAAGAAATCGTTCACCACCACCATCAGATCATTCACCACTTCCCTCAACATCGCTTGTTGCTGCCGGAAAAAAAAGCCAAATCAGGTTTGCATCTTTTTGTGCTTCCAAGAACCAAATCACCACCACCATGTTTTTGGAGTTAATACACAAGCACAAACCATTTTTTTTTGAAAATCTCGCATATTCCCGCACACTCCCTCTAACCCGTCATTTGCATTCGTTTCTCTCTCTCTCTCTCTCCCTCCTTCTCTCTCTCTCTCACGTATTCTTATCATATTTTCTCTCCACAAAACCTACATCTAACACAAATCCAACGAATCCAACTCTGTTTTTTTTATCTTCCTTATAGCCGATGTTGCTTTTTGGAATATTTGAAGGTAGATCCATCAAAGACAGGTACATTTTCTTTAGTATATTGTGATTTAGGGTTTTGTTTTGTTATGATTTTTTATTAAACCTAAAAAAGTGTAGGTGGATTGATGTGATGATCAGATATGAGTTTGGGATTTTGAAAAGGGTATTGACCGAAAAAATAAAGGGAGATCGCCATTCATTAATGGTGATTCCAAAGTTTCTAGGGATTTTATTGTAGGTGGTTTCCACCACCAGGTCATCTTCTTAATACCCAACTTGAGAATCAAAGGCATGTAAGTTCATTTCAGTACAATCGTCTTCCCCTTTGTCTTCTTTCCTATAATAGTCATCCTACTCTGCATCTCCATTTCATTACCATAGATCTAAAAGTTGAATAACTATTATACCACCGCCACCACCAGTCCGTCTCTGTCACTTTCTCACCATCCTGTAGGTATGTAAAATCATACACACACACACACACACATATATATATATATATATATATATATATATATATATATATATATATATATATACCCTCCTCATTCATTACCATTTACAACTTCTTTGCCTCCTTCAACCATAACCCGTCTGTCACCCTTAATGCCTCATCTCTCTCATTTGTCTCCATATGATACACCATTGTAACTCAAAAGACAACCTCATAAAAATAAAATTCATTTTTTCGGGTATTCTCATGAAGTTAGTTAGTTTTTCAAGTTCTTTATTAATCTTTTTTTATTTCAAGCATTTTGAATCATGAGGCAAATAAGGAGATATCAGAAAAGAAATCTGATATGATTATATTTTAACAAGAAGAAATTAGTTAAAAAGGGGCTAATTACGTTATGTAGGCTTTAGGAACTGGCATGGTTACTCAAGACACATATTTCTTTCATGTGACTGCTCTGAAACTGTTGGTGGATTACCAGGTTTGCTTATAATCTTGAATTTATCTCTTTATTTCAAGGTTTGCTTATATATTGTTGAAAAAAGGTAAATAATTTTGAGTCTTATAAAAAATTATTTTGCAGGTCTACTTCTGAGTACTGGAATTAGTTGGAATTGGCTAAGATTAGTTTACCGCTGATGAAACCAATGGATTGTTGCAAGTGTTTGTTATCTGCATGATTTTTTTTAATAAAGATGATCGGTTGAATGCATTATCAAAGTCAAATAGCTATGACAAGTCTCTCAAATGCCAACACCATAGTATTGTTATGCATCATTTTTGTGTCAGTCTAAATGTTATGATAGGTTAATATCCTATGTTCAGATTCACATGAATGCGAAATAGTCGTCCATTTCCATCTTGGTTGAGAAGTCCCAAAAATTAGACACAAAAATTTCATTTTTAAATTAATAAAACCAGTATTCTAAAACATTGTCATACAAATCCAGATAAACAAATGTATCAATCCCCAAAATACCACATACCAGACATAATAAACACATACTAGGCCCCGCCCAGCATCGATCCCCGTTCGGTATACAAATTGGGGCCCCAACATACATATAACATATATCAAATAAACACATACACATGCAATAATCACAAAGATACATAGCATACAAATGGTTATCGTGCCCCACTTGGTAGATATACAAAATACATAACACAAGCAATAGTCAAGCGTACATCTAGCTCCTTACATAGCATAATCATGGGCCAACATTGGTGCCTTCGACCTGCTAAACACAGTGAGGAAACTCACCTCACACTGATAATCCCTGGCTACTGATCCGAAAAATCCCTGACCTATGAATATCAAATAATACCCAACTAACATTTGGATTCCAATCTATGACTATCAATCCATACTTAGGGTAAAAGACCATTTTAACCCTTACCTAGTTTGGTCCAAGACTAAGGCCCAAAACCAAGTAATCATCCAAGGCCCATACATGGCCCAACTTTCCAAATTGGGGCCAAAACCTTACATGGGCCTTACCGCAAGGCACACCAATTTTCCTAGTCCAAAACACTTGCATTCAGGTGACTTAATAAAACCCCGAGCTTTTAAGCCCAAAATAATGGCCCAAACGCGAAGCTCAAAACATGAAGCCCATCAGACTGAGTACGTGGGGCGTACTCATCACATACGTGTAGCGTACTCGCTTGAGGGGTTGTACGCTAAGCATACCTGCTTGTACACCCAACGTACTCACTCATTAATCCAAAACTCAATTTTTACCCTTAATCGATTAAGACATTGCTCCAAAATGTAAATCAAACTTCCCTAAGTCGGATTATCACGTAAAGTTGCTAACTTTATGTTCATGCATGGATAAATAAAGCTCTTAAGCTTAAAAAGGACTTAATTGATGACTTAATGCGTGCATGAGACCCATTACCCCATAAAGTTGGCACCTTTATGCTTAAGGGACTCCTAATAAGCTCAGATCTAAAGGAATAAGTCCTTCAAACGTCTTAACTCGATCATCAATCAACCCAAAAAGGGACCAAAAGCATAACAAATCAAGCCATAAAGAGATCTAAGCATTTACAAGCCAAGGTATGAACTTGATACCTCCAAAGTCTTGCAAAAAGGGTGATGATTCTTGTGATATCCCCAATTTCACGACCACAAATGACCGATTTGTTTATGCTTTATTTGAACATCAGAGTATACTTTTAAAAGAAAGTGTTGCGGATTTTTTTTTGCCAAAAATATGATAAAGATTTTATCAAATCATTTCCGAAGAAATGTATTTCATTATATTAAAAACCTCGGGATGTCATTGTCAATACATATCAAAAGCATAAAGTGAAACAACATAGGCCTTACAACATTTATTTATTTCTACTGGCCTATAATCCATAATCCCTCATCCGATCATCTCAACTATGCTTTTGTGCCACTACCTGTAATACAATAAACTGAGTGGGTTAGGCTTGGGAGCCTGGTGAACACATAGGGGTTTCACCCCATAATAATTATGTTTATTAGTTTCATCACATCAATCAACCCGATTACCTATTCCTGTTATCCTCACTTTCTGTCCCTACAACATCTAATTCAAGGGACCTAGCCTAAGGATTTTTATCGGGATGGACACTAATGCTAAGGGGGTTCCTCATCAATAAATTTTTGTAAGGAAAACATAAGGGGTGGAGGACACAGGTGAACACATCGTGCACAAACACCTACAGATTGTGAGCCTGCTAGCGTTCCTCTGGACTATCTAGAATAGTTTGTGGTCTGCATATATACTCCGCTAGATGACTGGATCATCTTAAAAATAGATGGCTCTCATCATTTTATTTCATCACACATCAACTATTTCATCTACTCATGTTCTGCCCAACATATTCGTAGATAAAGAATATATATACAATTTAAATCATTTAAAACATGTATAAATCATTCATCCAACACATATATCAGGAACACAGATAATATGCACACATAGCACGTAATTTATTTTAAAGACTTCATATCTATGTGTAAGATGAATGTAAATATTAACTCACTTGTTAAAGTGGTGATTTTGACTTGGACATTGCTTTGCTTCTTAACAATATAATTTCCTTCGATGAAACATAGTAATATCACTACTAGATTTTAGTCTAATATCTATCATGAGTAATTACGAGCGTTATCATTTTATAAGTGTTAAAAAATAATTTTCAACCAATATGTACAGATAGGGGCCATACATGAAACACCGGAGGGCAGGACCATTTTGGCATTACAGCACTTCTGAAATCCAACAACTCTATGCGGCCCTTCAAACCAGACTCCCCGTACCGCGAGTAGTTAAAAAATATTATAAAAACACCTTTTAATATGATATTTTATAACATATAAGTTTATAATAACGATAATAAATTTAAACCTAAGCTATACTTAAAGTACGGTAAGCATAGCTCACTTACCGGGAGGTTGGCTGAAAATCGGGCTCTGCGAGGGCGAAACTTTCCGAGCCGAAAAGTTCTTTTTCTCGGAGCCTTCGGGCGCTTTGGTGCTTTCCTCAAACACTAGGGACGTTACTAGGGCTTTAGGAAGGCTAGAAAGAGAGTAGAGAGATAAAGAAGTGGTTTAAGGTGTGAAGAATGAGGCTGCCCTCGCACCTCTAATTATAGCCTCTAGTCCTCGATTACGCAGTGCATACCTGCGGAGGCATGCTGGGTGTTCCTCGGTACGTAGGGTGTAACGCCCCCGTTTCAAATAAAGTCCTAAATCGAGGCCGTGGCCCTAAGAGCGGTCATCATAAGGATTATGTCCTTTAAAAAGGTAAGATTTAGGCCCATTTGGATGTGGGTAATGTAGGTATGTGACCCAATAGTTCGATTTGCACTTTGGGGTCAAGGGTAAAATGGGAATGTAGTGTTTCAGACTTCTTTTATGAATTTTGGATTTTAGTTCAGTTGGGTTTCAGGTTAAATAAAGTTTATAGAAGTGTGGGGCTTCTCGTTACCTTTCTGTGGATATAAGGATCGTCGGAATCGGATTTATAACGAAGAAGTTATGGCCTTCGGTAGTTTCGTGGTTTTCAGGTTTAGCCGAGTACACGGGGCGTACTAGTGAAGAAGGCAGTACGTTGGGCGTACCTTGGAGTACGATGGGCGTACTGACTAGGATGGTCGTGAATGTTCTTCGGAGTACGCTGGGCGTACGCCAATTAGATCAGAACCCTATTTTATGGTATTGGACCCTATTTAAACACCTTATCTCATAACCTAACCCTAATATCTTCAGCCTCCACCGCTCTAAACCCTAGAAATCATCCTTAATCATCCATGGTGACATTTTGGAGCTCATGGAGTCCATTTTTGGAGTATTTGGTCCATTTCCAATAAGGTGGAGTTGATGCAAAGATGGAGGATCAAGGAGAAGCTTATGGATCTGGCTTCTGTGACTCATTTTCAGCTTAATGAATGTATAAATCTTTGAACTTGATCATTCATCTCCTAGATCTACCATTTATGGGTTTTGGTCCCTTTTTGGTCCAAAGGATGAATCTTTATGGTTCAAATCCGATTCTTAGGCTTAGGGTTGGCACCCTTGGTGCTATTTGAGTCCCTAAGGCAGAAAGTTGCCATCATGGAAGTCTAAATGGATTCATGCGAGAGTTATGGCCATTTTCTTGGAAGTAGATTGCTATACTTTTAGTATTGACTTCAGGTGGGCCATATAAGTCACCAAGTCAATGACTTTATGGATTAAGACATTAAGTAGAACCCAGATCTGTAATTTGGTCCCTTGGTTTGAAGCATTAAGTGCTTAATAGCATAAAGGGCTTAACAGAGGAGTACGATGGGCGTACAAGCTGGTACGCGCAGCGTACAAGTCATGAACATAGTATGCACTATGTACAGCTGAGTACGCCTTGGGTACTCAGTCAGAATGGGTTTTGCTTATTTGACTTCGGTGTAGGCCAACTGTTGGGCTTGTTTATCTTGGGCCCGTTGGGTCATCTGGTTGTGGGTTGTTAATGATGTGGGAAAATGTAACGCCCGTAGATCAGGCTAGTCAATTTAGAGACGATAAGCATCAAAAATGACTTTTTGATAGAAGATTATTTATAATGAATAATCTTAACTAAGTTTTAGTATAGGTTACAAGGATTCCGTACATATTAAGAACGCTGAAATCCGAGTTATAACGAAGAAGTTATGACATATCGAAGTTTCGTGACAGAACCGGCACGACAAAGTGCGACGTAAATTGTGAATTTACATTAGAGCGATATTTAGCCATAGCGATCTAAAAGAAAGTTGTAGAATACATTAAACCGAGAGCATGCATAAAAAGAACGTCCAAATCTGACTTCGTATGAAGAAGTTTTGATTTTCCGATTCTTAGGCTTAGGGTTGCCACCCTTGGTGCTATTTGAGTCCCTAAGGTAGAAAGTTGCCATCTTGGAAGTCTAAATGGATTCATGCAAGAGTTATGGCCATTTTCATTGAAGTAGATTGCTATACTTTGAGTATTAGGTTCAGGTGGGCCATATTAGTCACCAAGTCAGTGACTTTATGGATTAAGACGTTAAGTGGAACCCAGATCTGTAATTTGGTCCCTTGGTTTGAAGCATTAAGTGCTTAATAGCAAAAAGGACTTAATAGAGGAGTACGATGGGTGTACAGCTGGTACGCGCAGCGTACAAGCCATGAACCTAGTACGCGTTGCGTACAACTGAGTACGCCTTGGGTATTCAGTCAGAATGGGTTTTGCTTATTTGACTTCGGTGTAGGCCAACTGTTGGGCTTGTTTATCTTGGGCCCGTTGGGTCATCTGGTTGTGGGATGTTAATGATGTGGGAAAATGTAATGCCCGTAGATCAGGGCTAGTCAATTTAGAGACGATAAGCGTCAAAAATGACTTTTTGATAGAATATTTTTTATAATGAATAATATTAACTAAGTTTTAGTATAGGTTACAAGGATTCCGCACATATAAAGAACGCTGAAATCCGAGTTATAACGAAGAAGTTATGACCTGTCGAAGTTTCGTGACAGAACCGGGACGACACAACACGACATAAATAGTGAATTTACGTTAGAGCGATATTTAGCCTTAGCGATCTAAACGAAAGTCATAGAATACATTAAACCGAGAGTGTGCATAAAAAGAACGTCCAAATCTGACTTCGTATGAAGAAGTTATGATTTTCCGAAGTTTTAGCTTAACGGTATGCAGCTCGAATACTCGATTTGAGATCGAGCGGTTTATAGCCAAAACAATATATATGAGAATCTATGATCTCGTCGATAGTAGTCCAACGGTAAAAAGACAGACGAAAACGGACGTCGGATGAAGAAGTTATGAATTTATAACAGAGTTTTCTTATCCCGGCTTACTAAAAATAAATAATAAAAATAAATCAAAATTAGCCGACGGAGTCTAAACGAAAGTTGTAGAGCGTATTCTCACCTACGCGTGGATATAAAGAACGTCGAAAACGGAGTTCGTATGAGGGAGATATAAATTTTTGAAATTTATTAAATAATTAAAATATTAAATTTAATTATAAAATCCGATATTATCCAAAGGGGGGGGGGAGTCACCGGGCTTATCCGGGTTACGCCCAGCGGACCTGGATTTACGCCTAGCGTAAATCGAGAATCCAACCCCTATAAAAGGAAGTCGAGGCTGCCGAGTTCTTTGCTCATTTTCTCTTCTTTTTCTCTCGTTTTTGCATCGTTTTGCGTGCAAAAAATATCCTGAAGCCCCTGTATTAATCCCGAGAGTCGAAGCAAGTCCCGAAGCCCCGAAGATCCCGATAAGTAAAGTTTCTGAGCCGAAGCTCTGCCCGCGAGAGGCCAATTTTTGTGTAGATCTTCCAGATCTACCGAAGAATACTACTTCTACAAGCCGTAGTGTTGTCCGATCATCTTCTGATCAAGTGAGTGTGTGGTTACTTTCTTCTAACACATAAATATGAAGTATTTGCTATGAAATACATGCTATGTCCTTATATACTGTTGTTTATTTGAGATAAGTGTGGAATGGATGTTTTATATGGTTTTTAAATGAGTTAAACTGTATATGTATTTTATATCTACTAATATGTTGGGTAGAACATGGGTAGATGAGATAGTTGGTATGTGATACAATGATGAGGTAAATGATGAGGTATGTAAGATGATTAAGAATAATATTGGTAGATGCACCAAATAGAGAATGTCATAATACTAGCAGATGCGCTTATAGGATAATCCTGGCAGATGCGCTTATAGGATAATGTCGGCAGATGCGCCTAAAAGAGAATGTCATAAACCTAGCAACCGCACCTCATAGTGTATGACGTAATCATGACAGAGACGCTTAAAGGATGATGTTGGTAGATGCGCCTTATGTAGCAATGGATTTTGTGTCAATTCCTTAGGTCAATCCTCAGGAATGAATGAATGAAGGATAGTTGAATTCTTAGGGTAAAACCTTGAGAAATAAAAAAGATAATGGGGATGGGTAATTGGGTTGATTGTTTGATGGTTGAATATAATGATTATATTATTGTGGGTCGAAAACCCTATATGCTCACCAGGCTCCCAAGCCTGACCCTCTCAGTTTTCTTTGTATCACAGGTATTAATACGAAGACATATTTCACTGAGAGATTAAAGGAGATTTAAATCATTAGTGTAAATAATTGTAAGTTCTGTTTATGCTTATGTGTCTGTATCGGAACATGACGTCCCGAGATTTTGTTATATAATGAAAATTCATTTCTTAAAGAAATGCTTTGATAAATTCTTATCATATTTTGTTTTGGGAACAAATTCCGCAACCGTTTTCTTTAAACGATTACTCTGATTTTAAAAACAAAGCATAAACAAATCGGTCTTTTCTGGCCGTGAAATTGGGGATGTCACAGAAAAGGCCACGAAAGGATCTGGTCCCAATTTAGAAACTTGGGCCATGGTTTGGGCCACGAGTGTTTTTTTAGCGTTTTGGGCTTAAGTGTTTGGATTATTATTGGACCATCGGGATGCTAGGTGGATTGGACTGAAAAGAAGGATTTGGGCCTCATTGCAAGACCCACGTAGAGGTTTGGGTCGAATTTGGAAAATTAGGCCATTGATGGAATTTATGGACATTATAGTGTTGGGCTTTTGTTGATTTGGGCCTTGGTCTTGGGATCATACTAGGTCACAGGTAGAATGGTCATTTTACACCCATGCATGGATTAAGGATTATAGTATGGAACCTAATTGCTAATTGGGTATATTAATCGGTATTGATAGCTCAGGAAGTGGTCAAGGCATCAACTAAGGATTTCTTTCAGGAAGCTTCTGCATTCGAGGTGAGTTTTCCGCACTATACTCAAGGGTCTAAGGCTCCAAGGTCGGCCCTTTTTGGATTGTCATCCTGATGTGTTATATGCTTGGGTGTTGTATGATCCTTAAGATCAGTATCCTGGTATATAGGATGGTATGTGTTGTATGATCCGTTAGATCAGTATCCTGGTATATAGGATGGTATGTGTTGTATGATCCGTTAGATCAATATCATGGTATATAGGATGGTATGTGTTGTATGATCCATTAGATCAATATCCGGGTATATAGGATGGTATGTGTTTTATGATCCGTTAGATTAGTATCCTGGTATATAGGATGGTATGTGTTGATATGATCCGTTGGATCAGCATCCTGGTAGATAGGATGGTATGTGTTGTTATGACCCGTTAGATCAGTATCATGGTAGATAGGATGGTATGTGATGTTATGATCCGTTAGATCAGTATCCTAGTAGGTAGGATGTTATGTGCAGTTATGATATGTTAGATCAATTTGTTAGTCTATAGACTATTATTTGGTTATCTGTTATATGTGCACATGTTTGTTTGGTAGTTGAGGCTTATCTGCTTTGTGTGAAAGCCAATAGACCTAAGCATTCCAACTTGTTGGTTGTGGGCCGTGAGTATTCCATCCCGAGGATGATTGTGATGGGTTTTAGCCATATGAACATTCCTATGTGCACATGCAAACCCTAATGCTTGGATCTAGGTTTCTCTAATTAAACATGCATTGAATCCAAGACTTCTAATGACTAATAGAGTATAATAACATAAGAAATCAGAATTAGAAGTTTACCTTGAATCACTTGCTTGATCTTCTTGTCCTTGGAGCTTTAGAGTCACAATTGTCACTCCTCTAATGGCTTACAAACACCAACTAGCAAGAGGATGATTTGAGAGAGAAAGAGAGAATAGGGGATCAAAATCGGCCAGGGTTTCTTTCTAAAGCACAAGTGCCGATTTCCTTAACCCTTGGGGTCTATTTATACTTGTAAGGCTCCTAGGGTTTCACCCTTAAACCCTAATTGGATAACTTAGGCCCTAAGCAATCCAATACCCTAATTGATAAGCCTTTGAACGAATTCTAAGCCTATCCTAAGCCCTAGAAATCGTCCACCATTATCCATAAGGGATTTATAGCCCAAAGTACAACTATCATACAATTGACAATTTATACCCCTTTATTCAATTAATCTCTTTAAGTCACCAAATTAATTCCTAATTAATTTATGACTTATATTAATCAAATAATAATATTATTATTCCTTATATTATTCTCATAATATATTAATAATATTTATTCTCTCATAATAAATCATCCTGTCAAGTTGCTATGGTGAAGGCAACCCAAAAGGACCATGCACAACCGGGTCAAATACTTGCCTAATATAGTTGCAGCCTTAGACACTATTCCAACAGTCTCTCACTTGGATAAGTCTAGTAACTATATACACAAGTATTATCCGATTAGCAATCGTAGCTCTCAAAGATGCTGTCAAACTCTGATCTAATCAATCTTGTCCTTCAGATAAGGGATCGTATAGTCCTCTGTTTAGATATCATGCTGACAATTCTATGGAACAATTTGTCTAGCATTTGGTTTCTCGATCTCCGATTTATTTGACATAGAACTTAATCGAACACATCAATTCGGTTCTGACCGGGCCCGACACATAAGTCAAATCAAATCACCGAGCGGCCGAGATATCGCCTTTACCCTCTTAGGATAAAAGTAACAGATAAACTTCGACTTATATGCATTTACTTATTCATTAACCAACTATACACAACAATGCGTTTTATAACATCAAGTTACTGATGCGGTTTCGCATTATCAATGTACAACCAATTAACAAATAACAAACCATATATCTAGGTTTTAAGACTATATGATATTATCGTCTTGCGATCACCCTTTTTATCACATTCCATAAGGTGATTCCAGCAAGCGCGGGTTTGTTCCAATGCTCAAAACTAGTTCATAAGCACTCATGAACGTTGCAGCAAACTTTTGCTATGTCTAATACCATTTAGACAATCTACACACCAATTCATGAAAATATTCATTCATACCTACTTCCAACATATGAACGATTGTGGACAATTTGAATAATTCGATTATTCTTAATAAACTCAATTATTCTGGAAGTCAAAACATGCAAAGAGAAACAATAGTTAAACAATTAACATAAGACAGTAACATTACTCATAAATAATACTCTTTTATTTAATCATCAAATGTTAGTTACATTTATCTATTATACGTTTCTAATGCTATCTAATCTATACTAATATCATCCTTCAGCCCAATACTCCTAGCATGCTGCAAGTGCTTAACCCTACTCAGTCCCTTCGTAAGCGGATCTGCTGGGTTATCTTCTGATGATATCCTCTTCACTAAGAGTTGTCCTTCTACACAATGTCTAAGAAAGTGATATTTTCTGTCGATATGTCGAGATCTACCATGATCCCTCAGTTCCTTGGTCAAGGCAACTGCTCCTTCATTATCACAGAAAATCTCCATGGGCTCCTTTATGGCGGTTACAACTCCAAGATCACCGATGAAGTTCTTCAACCATATTGCCTCCTTCGACGCTTCGCACGCTGCAATGTACTCTGATTCGCACGTTGAATCAGCTACGGTTTCCTGCTTGGAACTTTTCCAAGTTACTGATCCTCCATTCAGGGTAAAGACCCAGCCCGACTGCGAATGGTAGTTGTCCTTGTCGGTCTGAAAGTTAGCGTCACTATACCCTCGCACCTTCAAGTAATCACTCCCTCCGAGGACTAAGAAGCATTCCTTCATCCTCCGAAGGTACTTAAGGATATTCTTGACCGCAATCCAATGGGCTCTGCCAGGGTTCCCTTGATATCTACTAACCATGCTCAAAGAAAAGGCTACATCAGGGCGAGTACAAGTCATAGCATACATGATTGAGCCAACAACGGAAGCGTATGGAACTCGGCTCATTTCTGCTATTTCAGCTTCGGTACTCGAACTTTGAGTCTTACTCAACTTAGCATTACTTTGTATCGGTAATTCTCCCTTCTTCGAGTTTTCCATACTAAAACGTTTTAGTACTTTATCTAAGTAAGTGTTCTGACTAAGTCCTATTAGTCTCTTACTTCGTTCTCTCACTATCGATATTCCCAGAATATAGGAAGCCTCTCCGAGGTCCTTCATAGCAAAGCACTTCCCGAGCCAGGACTTAACCTCCTGCAGATTCGGGACGTCATTTCCTATGAGTAGTATGTCATCAACATACAGAACGAGGAATCTTACTATACTCCCACTGGCTTTGACATATACACATGATTCATCTTCGCTTCATACAAATCCAAACTCCTTTACTTTCTCATCGAAGCAAAGATTCCATCTACGAGACGCTTGCTTAAGTCCATAAATGGACTTCTCAAGCTTACACACTCTATTTGGATGCTTCGGATCGACAAAACCCTCTGGCTGAGCCATGTAAACATCCTCAGCCAACTTCCCATTAAGGAAAGCGGTTTTGACATCCATTTGCCAAATCTCATAATCATGAAATGCGGCAATAGCTAGCATCACTCTAATAGACTTTATTTTCGCAACTGGTGAGAAGGTCTCATCATAGTTAACTCCAAGAGTTTGAGTAAAGCCCTTTGCAACCAATCGCACCTTATATGTGTGTACGTTTCCATCCACGTCGGTCTTCTTCTTGAAGATCCATTTGCACCCAACGGTCTTACGTCCGAGCACATTATCAACCAAATTCCAAACTTGGTTGTCATACATGGATTGGATCTCGCTGTCCATTGCCTCTTTCCATTTCGCAGACTCCGGGCCTGCCATGGCTTCCTTATAGCTATTAGGTTCATCTAGATTTATTAGTGTACCATCACTAATATACGTATCTGTAACGCCTGTGTTTCGGGCTTGCCATTTGTAGCAATGTAATAGTCTAGGTTAACCTCTGTAACCCGTTTTGAAATAATAAGATTGTATTATTTGAGTATTGTGTGTTTTGTGCTTAATTGCTTAATTATGTGGTTTGATTAATTAAGAATAAAAATAAGCGTCAAAATTTAAGTGTAAAATAAACTTAATATATTTGGTTAATGTTGTAGTAGTTGAAACGAGGTTTCCGAATATATATAGAACGCCCAAATCTGACTTCGTATGAGGAAGTTATGATTTATCGAAGTTCCGGCTTAGCGATATACAGCCTGTTTTACTCGATTTGAGATCGAGCGGTTGTTAGCCGAAGCAATCTAAATGAGAATCGAAGATCTCATTGTTGGTATTGAAACGATAAAAAGTTAGGCGAGAACGGACGTCAAACGAAGAAGTTATGAATTTATAACGAAAGTTTCTGTCCCGGCCTATTAAAAATAATTAATAAAAATAAAGTCAAAATTAGCCGATGGAGTCTAAACGAAAGTCGTAGAGCATGGTCTCACCTTCGCGTGGATATAAAGAACGTCGAAAACGGAGTTCGTATGATGAAGTTATGAATTTCCGAAGTTTATTAATCATTTTATATTTATTTTTAATTCAAAATCGGAAGCATTATCCGAAGCCGAGTCACCGGTGTGATCCGGAGTACGCCCCGCGTACGAGGTTACGCTATCGCGTACTCAGCATAGTGTCGACACTTCGGATGACGCATGCAATGACGATTTCGGACGCGTACGCGCTGCGTACGCCTGTACGCCCCGCGTACTCCGAGGCTCCAGCCTCTATATAAAGGATCCGAAGACAGCCTTCTTTGTTGTTCATTTTCTTCTCTTCTCTCTAGTCTTTTGCATCATTTTTCGTGCCGAAGCTATCCCGAAGCCCCGGTATTATACTCTAGCCCCGAGGCAAGTCCCGAGATCCCGAAGATCCCGAGAAGTGCGGTTCCCGAGTCGAAGCTCTGCCCGCGAGAAGTTCGATTTTCGAGAAGATCTTCCAGATCTGCTGTGGATTACTACTTCTATAAGCCGTAGTGCTGTCCGATCATCTTCTGATCAAGTGAGTGTATACTACCTTTCATAAACACAATAATAATACGAGTTTGGTTCGAATGTATTAAGTATATTGTTGTTTATAAGTGTGAGTGTGTAGTTATTTTCTTTCCAAATACAATAATACGAAGTATTATATATAAAATACGTGCTATGTGTATATATTTGGTTGTGTTATGTGTGAATGAGTATTCACTCTCTTCTATCTTATAGGTCTGCTTATTTCTTTATGAGATATGTGTTATGTGTGTGTGTGCCTCATCGGTTATGTGATATATGTGTTGATTAAAGCATGCTATACAGGTTTTCTTTAAACTATGTATACAAATGTATATTTTTATCTACTAATATGTTGGGTAGAACATGGGTAGACAGTTGGTGTGTAATAAACAGATGAGAGGCCTCGTTGTTGTTTGATTGAGTCATCTAGCGGAGTTTAGATGACGACCACTGGCTATTCTAGACAGTCTTGTGGAAACATTAGCAGGTTCGCCACCTGTAGGTGTTAATGAACTTGGGTGTTCATTCGCTGTACTCCATCCCCCTCATGGTTGCCTTATTTGACTTATATTGCTGAGGTACCCCCGAAGCATGTGTTGTCGCCCCGATGAAATATTCTTAGACTAGGTCCCTTATGTTAGTTGTTTTAGGGACATTAAAGTGAGAATAACGGGAATGGGTAATTGGGTTATTGTTGGTTGGTGAAAATTAAATATGATATTTATTGTGGGTTGAAAACCCTATATGCTCACCAGGCTCCCAAGCCTGACCCACTCAGTTTTAAATTGTATTACAGGTAGTGGCGGAAGGGCATGAGATGGATGAACCATCAAGTTGTTTTGTTTACAAGTCTGCATATGTTTATATTTGTTATATGACTTGTAATGTATTCGTTTATGCTTATTGGTCTGTATCGGAACATGACACCCCGAGTTTTGATTATAATGAAAATACATTTCTTTTATGAAATGCTTCGGTAAACAATGTTTTATCATGTTTTGTTTTTGGGAACAAATTCCGCAACTCTTTCAAATCAAAAGGATTTACTCTGAAAATATTTAAAAGCATAAATGAAAATCGGTCTTTTCTGGCCGAGATTTTGGGGATGTCACAGTATCCCCTTCGGTAGTAATATGAAAACCATTAAACTGGGGTTGAACTCTAACTCTTTCGGATCGTCTAAGAGGTAAGGACTCATCAATCGGTTCAACCAGAGTTTCCTCCTCGGGTTGAGTGCCAGCGGTAGAGGTTCCTTCATCTATCGACTCTTGAATCTCTTCAAGATCGATTTGCCTCCCACTGTCTCCTTGGCTTATGAGTTCTCGCTCTCGGAAAACTCCTCTCCTCGCAACAAAGACAACATTGTCCTTCGGTCTATAGAAGAGATATCCAAAGGATTTCTGCGGGTAGCCGATGAAAATACATCGCTCACTACGAGGTTCGAGCTTGTCGTAAGTATCTCGTCTTACGAAAGCCTCGCAACCCTAAACCTTGATATGTGCTAATGAGGGAGCTTTCCCTGTCCACATCTCGTGAGGTGTTTTGGCAACCTTCTTAGTAGGGACTCGGTTAAGGATATGGGCAGCAGTCTCTAAGGCATACCCCCAAAATGAGATAGGTAGTGAAGCACGACTCGTCATAGAGCGAACCATGTACAACAAGGTTCGATTACGCCTTTCTGCCACACCATTCAACTATGGTGTCCTAGGTGGCATCAATTGTGAAACTATTCCACACTCCTTGAGATAGTCGTGGAATTCAAGACTTAGGTACTCTCCTCCTCGATCGGATCGAAGCATCTTGATTTTCCTGCCCAATTGATTCTCCACTTCATTCTTGAACTCTTTGAACTTTTCAAACGTTTCTGACTTTTACTTGATTAAGTAGATATACCCATATCTACTATAGTCATCGGTAAAAGCCACATAGAAGCGGTTTCCATCCTTCGTGGTTGATCTAAACGGTCCACATACATCGGTATGTATGAGGTCCAATAGACCCTCAACCCTTTCACACGTACTAATGAAGGGTGACTTAGTCATATTTCCAAACAAACAAGACTCACATGTGTCATCTTCCCTAAGGTCGAATGACACCAACACTCCATCCTTTTAGAGTTGGGCTATGCGCTTCTTGTTGACATGTCCAAGACGACAATGCCACAAGGATGCTCTATCCATACCATTGGAAGAATCCATGCATAAAACATCATTTCCTAAGTTATCTACAATCATAACAGTTTCATAAATTCCATTACACGGTATTGCTTCAAAATATAAGACACCATTTAGATAAGAAAGAATAGAACCATTCTCATTATTAAAAGAAAATCTAAAACCTTGTCTAAACAAACCATGAAATGAAATGATGTTTCTTGCCATTTCTGGCGAATAGCAACAATTGTTCAAATCTAAACATAAACCATTCCTAAGCACTAAAGAATACACTCCAATCTTGGTCACAGGCGACGATCTTCTGTTCCCCATGATTAGATTTATTCTTCCATGCTCCACATCCCTATTTCTTCTTATTCCTTACAATTCAGAACAAATATGGTAACCACAACTAGTATCAAGGACCCAAGAAATAGCATGAGATGAATCGTTAGATTTAATTGTGTATATACCTGCGAAAGACGGCTTGATCTTTCCTTCCCTTATGGCTTGCAGGTAGTCTGGGCAGCTTCTCTTCCAATGCCCTATTTTGTGGCAGTGGTGGCACTCTGCCTCCTTCGGGTTAGGGTTAGGCTTAGCAGGATCAACTTTGGTTCCACTAGAAGAGGAACCATCTCGGGACTTTCCCTTGCGGTGGCTATTAGATGGAGCCTTCCTCTTCTTGCCTCTTCCTTGCCCAATGGCCAAAACAAGAGCAGTGGGTGGATTGGGAGTGGGTGCAACAGACTTGTCCTTGAGGTTGCTTTCAGCAACCCTAAGGAGACCTTGGAGCTTACTTAGGGTGACCTCTTCTTTGTTCATGTGGTAGGTCATCCTAAATTGTTTGTAACACGGAGGCAAAGAGTGAAGTACCATGTCGATCGCCAAGTCTTCCCCAAAGTCAACATTCAACTTGCGAAGACGATCGACATACCTTTGCATCTTTTGCATGTGCACGGTAAGAGATTCTCCATGACCCATTTTGGCGGAAATCATGTTAGTGAAAATCTCATAACGCTCTTGCCTCGCGTTTTGGTGGTATCTCTCCAACAAGTCTTGGTGCATTTCGTACGGATACATGTCCTCATAGGACTTTTGGAATTCGGTGTTCATTGTGGCTATCATGATGCAATGGACCTTCGTTGCATCACGTACATGAGTCTCAAAAGCAGTCATTTAAGACGGAGTAGCGATTTCTGGGTTGATCTTCTCGAGCTTCTCACCGAGGACATACTCCTTGTCCTCATAGCGAGCAATTGTGCGAATGTATCTTATCCATTCGCTAAAGTTTGTTCCATCGAAAGTCACCTTTTGACAAAGGCTCATCAATGTAAACAAACTAGCAGCAGCGTTGTTCGTGTTCGACATCTACAAATAGAAAGGACAAAGATAGATTAGAATTTGAATCCCTAATTATCACCCAATAAGAAAAATTAGGGCTAGGATCCAACAACAATATTTACATATTAGAAAAGAGATGCCGTAATCTAACATGCAAACAATTTGAAGGTAAGTGAATGACGATTCACTAATTCTCCATCACGAAAACATAACTTTAAGTTCTAAATGTATTGAGAATTCCTAGGTTTGGATGAGATTCATTGAAACTTTTCAATGGCATGTTTAAATCTCGATATGCCCCTCTCGTTTGTGACTGGGATACTGAGGATCACAAAGTGGGTGTGAATTACCATGCAAATTCACATGGTGCCTTCATTGTAACAATCACCTATTCGATGTGCCAGTAAACCACACACGCTCCATCGAACTATGATAAACAATGAATCACCATTTGCCACCTTTGCTTAGAACCAATTAGTGTGCCGGTAAACCACACACGCTCCACTAACTTCTTAGCAAGGGTGCAAAGTGTAATTTCATGGGATTGCATCAATTCACTTTTCCTAAAGTAACTAGGATTGGGAATTTTGAAAAACATGTAGTTACTTTGTATTTCATATTATACTTTTAATGAGGAGATGAGGTTGCCCTATCCTACCCGTTCGGCTAACGACCCTCCACCGATCAAGCAAGCGGTGGGTGTGAGTGTACACCCATTAAGCGTCATTTTATAGGCAACAACCTTATACCCACATTATAGACCGGCTTCGTGAATGAGGCCTACTAATGGTAAGACTAGCATTTTAATTATATATATATATATATATATATATATATATATATATATATATATATATTAATCTTGTAATATTATATTAGTATAGGGTTGAATTTTAAACTTGTAAAATTCTAGGGTTTGAAATTTAAATTGTCTAAATTAAACTTTTAATCACAAAACATAAACTTCAAAACTTAAGGGCAAGTTTTAAACTTTTCAAAACATAGGGGATCAAATAACAAATAATCTAAATTAACATTTAATCACATAATTATCCATATTTGATTTATTTAATAATTTCTTGCAAAACAATTTACCAATTTAATCAAAATAATTAATCAATTATCACATAAGGAAATAAATATTTTATTAATTGATAAATATCTTCAATTAGATCAAGAATATGCTCATATATATCATAAAATCGGATTTATATTGATCTAATATGATAAAGGCAAGTATCTCAAAGATAATAATCAAGAAATCCCGATATTTGCTCTTTCTGACGCTTGGACTCGCCGAGTACCCCAATGGACTCGCCGAGTCGAGCCTACTCGTCGAGTCCACTATGGGACTCGCCGAGTCCGTCAGATAGAAACATAAAATTCGAATTTAACAAGCATCAATTCAATAGAAACCAATCTATGCTCTGATACCACTGATGGGTTTTAGCCATATGAACATTCCTATGTGCACATGCAAACCCTAATGCTTGGATCTAGGTTTCTCTAATTAAACATGCATTGAATCCAAGACTTCTAATGACTAATAGAGTATAATAACATAAGAAATCAGAATTAGAAGTTTACCTTGAATCACTTGCTTGATCTTCTTGTCCTTGGAGCTTTAGAGTCACAATTGTCACTCCTCTAATGGCTTACAAACACCAACTAGCAAGAGGATGATTTGAGAGAGAGAAGAGGGGATCAAAATCGGCTAGGGTTTCTTTCTAAAGCACAAGTGCCGATTTCCTTAACCCTTGGGGTCTATTTATACTTGTAAGGCTCATAGGGTTTCACCCTTAAACCCTAATTGGATAACTTAGGCCCTAAGCAATCCAATACCCTAATTGATAAGCCTTTGAACGAATTCTAAGCCTATCCTAAGCCCTAGAAATCATCCACCATTATCCATAAGGGATTTATAGCCCAAAGTACAACTATCATACAATTGACAATTTATACCCCTTTATTCAATTAATCTCTTTAAGTCACCAAATTAATTCCTAATTAATTTATGACTTATATTAATCAAATAATAATATCATTATTCCTTATATTATTCTCATAATATATTAATAATATTTCTTCTTTCATAATAAATCATCCTGTCAAGTTGCTATGGTGAAGGCAACCCAAAATGACCATGCACAACCGGGTCAAATACTTGTCTAATATAGTTGCAGCCTTAGACACTATTCCAACAGATTGGACTCATAGTACGTGGGCATTCCAACCTGTTGGTTGCGGGCTAGGGTGTTCTAACCCGATGGTTGACTGGACCCATAATATGTTGTTTATGATTATATGTGTATTGTTATGGGTATATATATTTTGGGGGAACTCACTAAGCTTTCGGGCTTATAGTTTCAGTTTATTGTTTCTGGTATATCAGGAGATCGTGGCAAGGTAAAGGCCTGATCGCACAGCTCCTCACTTTTTATGACTTTGTTTATGGGATACTCTGATATGATACATTTTGAAAACAACTTTTGTAGGGGTTAAAAGATTTGAAATGTTTTTAAAAGTTTATATTTGGCATGAATTTTATGGGTGTTACAAGTTGGTATCAGAGCCTTGGTTTGACTGAATTGGAGGAACATTCGTGTGAATTGGAGGAAAGATTTTCAAAATGGTTTTAAATGGTTTTCAAAATAAATAAAGGAGGATGCAGGGTGTACGATTAGTCTGAGCCAATAAGTAAACCTCAAAATACCATACAATTATTTGATTATTTGATATGTTAGAACAGCTTGCTAGTACTAGGCTAGGGATTTTTAGGAATTGCATGATACAATTTCCTGATTACATGATGCCTGCTAGACTAGGGTTTTCCTTATATGAGATTGACATCATTACTGTAGTTACTTGTGTATGTATCACGGTTGTACATAATTAAGATCTTATAGCCCGAGAATGTTCGATTTGGCCTGACGTTCTGATTAGGGCATAGGGTAGATATTCAAAAATCTATATGGTCCAGCGTTATGTATGGTTAGCATACACTAGTGTTGCAGGGTTGGTGGAAGTTTCATGGGTGGGTGTGTTGTGTGGGACCGGTAGGTCAGTTGTGAGACAGTTAGCCTTCCTCTAAGAGTGAGGTTGAGCAACCACCATGAGCATATATATTGTTAGGGTGTTGTGGTGATACTTGAGACAAATATGTGTAGGTGTGGAAGGTAGTATGGGCCCGTACTACTGAAAGCACAAGACCCATACGCATAGCAAGGAAGTCACAACCCTTAGGGTTTAGTTGGAAGTTGGTTCCCTATTATTGTATGGATTATTCGAGATTTTTTGAGACCGGATCCGAATCAGGATCGAGAGCTAGTAGCCGGGATAGGCCAATAATGTTAGAGGATCATGTCAGGGAGATCATCCGGGAGGAGGTAATCGAGATCGTTCGTCGACAGATTTCGGAGATGTTTGGGTCTTTCAAGACTTCCATGGTTGAGTATTTCTACAAGTGCAATGCAGCTCTTGTTGAGACGGCTACCGCATCAGCTGTAACGATGGCAGGGAGAGGAGCTGGTCGAGCTTTCCAGCACCGGGACTTGTTACTGGTAAATTTTCTGATGAGCAGAGGGTTGCAGTTATCTGGGATCAGGGAGATATTCTGTACTCGTTACATTTCGCGGGTTAATTGGGAGAGTCTAGAACATGAGTTCTAGATTTGAGGCTTCGGGGGTTTTGCTCGAGGCCGGAATGTGAGTCGCAAGGACTTTGGAAAGGAGTGATGATTATGTTCAGCTGGGGTTTTGCAACTGGAAGTAAAATGGTTAATTGGTGGATTGGAATGTCGTTTTATAGGGCTAGGATTGTGCCCTTTCAGTTTTCGAGCTCGAAGGAGGGAGCAGACTTAGGACCCTAGGATTAGGTTGTGTTCCAGCTCGGGTCAGTTGGTAGCAGGGATAGGCAACATTATTTCAGCGTCGGTGAGCACAGGTGGGTCGATGTGGTATAAGTATTTATGAGGTTCAATTTGCCTTGGATCTGTTGCATTCGAGCAGTAAGGATTGATTGTGCGATCTATTGCACTTATGGGGATTGGAGACTATGTCTTGGGAGAAGTTTGTGGCCAGTTTAGGGCAGAGGCTGTTTCAGCTACTGCAGTTCAACTGTAGATGATCGATCTGTTGAGTGAGTTAAGGTGCGAGACCCTGAATGATATGATTCCTAGAGCCGAGAGTGGGAGATTTGTTAGAGTACTTTGGGAAGAAGGGTATTTTATGGGAGGTCTACGGATAGGGTCCCACAGGATGGTTATTCAACTTTGCTAGGACTCAGTGGTTTTAGTAACCATTATTGATTTGCGGAAGAAAGCGCCAAGGGAAGTAGCTCATTGCTGAGACATTAGTTGGAGCATCTATCTTTGGACTTAAATATTTGGGTGTGGGATCATTCGAGCATTAGGGACTGTTGGTTTCCCTGGGATTCAGGAAGTGTTCATCTGGTTCTTAGAAGTGAGTGATTAGTTGGGATTGGCTAGTAATGGAGCGCTAGTTGGAAAGAGTTGGTTGTCATCAGATCGATTGTTGGGAAGTGATAAGGATTGGGAATCCTCCAATTTTCATGTGTTGTGAAGACTTAGTCGAATCTAAGTGGGGGAGAATCGTCCCGGGATACAGACGCATGGGTGGTGTTGAAAATGGGATAAGTTTCGCATCGTTGTCTGGAAGGAAGACAACCCAAGTGGCTGTTCGGTTTGAAGGTTGTGTGAGTTGGGAGTTCGGTAAAACTCCCCAGCAGGCGTATCACGTCTTCTCTATTGTTGATCATAGAAGTTGGGGAATCATGTTGGAGTTCTAGTCATGAATTGAGTTCAGTTCGAGTATTTGGTCGAGGGGTGCTCGACTCTGAGGGTTTTTGGATTGATAGATTGAGGGTTTTGTGAGCTGCCAGGGCTTGGCGGTACTTTCAGCACGGGTGCGCGGGTTATTTAGCGTATGTGGTAGATACACGGGTCAGGAAAACAGACCATGGATTTCCAAGAGGGTGGACAATCGACATGAGGCCTAGGTTTAGCCGGGGTTAGACTCCACGGAATGGATCAGGAGTTCGGAACCCCAAGTGGGTGAGAACAGTCGACATGGGAATGATCACCAGAAGGGGTGGTCCAGGGTGATGCTCAACAATTTAGAGCGGTCCGGATGGACTGAAGGCCTGGTGAGGCGGTCCAGTCATGCTGAAGACTCTGTATGTGTTTGTAGATCTGTGTGCAAGCATTGAGTATGTTGCTATGTTATAGCAATCAGTAGGTCTGTCCCCAAGTATTGAACATGGTGATGGAGTATGTTGAAGACTTTGTATGGGCTTTGTTAGTTATATGATCAGATTCTGAGTATATATGTGTTATAGGGTAGCAACTTGTTCTACAAGTGGATAGTGTAGGGTGAGGTTTCAGCACTGTGGCACATGTTGGTGTTGTGAAGGTCATTGATTAGGCCTTCTTGGGTAATGGGGGAGATGAGTACCTCCAAGATGGAGTGCTAGACAATTGAAGTGACAACATTAGTTTTGATAGGTTATTGGGAGCATTCCAGCCATGAGCTGAGGGCTGGGGAGGGCATACCAGACTCATGCTATGGGCTCAGAGGCAATCCAGACCTATGTTGAGGCCCATGTAAGGTTATTTCAGTCATAGGCCGTGGTCATAGAGATTGTGATGGTTAGGCCTCTTGTTGGAGCGCGTTTGGAATGAATGTATTGTGGGGGTTCGGGTGAGCTGTACTCGGTTGTGTCGAATCAGAGAATTTTGGAGGAGACGCAAGGATAGATCCTTGGATCTCAAGTTATGAGTAGACCCGAGTTATGTTCATGTATGTATTCCAACCTAGGGTATTCCATCTCCTAGATCTACCATTTATGGGTTTTGGTCCCTTTTTGGTCCCAAGGATGAAGCTTTATGGTTCAAATCCGATTCTTAGGCTTAGGGTTGGCACCCTTGGTGCTATTTGAGTCCCTAAGGCAGAAAGTTGCCATCATGGAAGTCTAAATGGATTCATGCGAGAGTTATGGCCATTTTCTTGGAAATAGATTGCTATACTTTTAGTATTGACTTCAGGTGGGCCATATAAGTCACCAAGTCAATGGCTTTATGGATTAAGACATTAAGTAGAACCCAGATCTGTAATTTGGTCCCTTGGTTTGAAGCATTAAGTGCTTAATAGCATAAAGGGCTTAACAGAGGAGTACGATGGGCGTACAAGCTGGTACGCGCAGCGTACAAGTCATGAACATAGTATGCGCTGTGTACAACTGAGTACGCCTTGGGTACTCAGTCAGAATGGGTTTTGCTTATTTGACTTCGGTGTAGGCCAACTGTTGGGCTTGTTTATCTTGGGCCCGTTGGGTCATCTGGTTGTGGGTTGTTAATGATGTGGGAAAATGTAACGCCCGTAGATCAGGGCTAGTCAATTTAGAGACGATAAGCGTCAAAAATGACTTTTTGATAGAAGATTATTTATAATGAATAATCTTAACTAAGTTTTAGTATAGGTTACAAGGATTCCGTACATATTAAGAACGCTGAAATCCGAGTTATAACGAAGAAGTTATGACATGTCGAAGTTTCGTGACAGAACCGGCACGACACAGTACGACGTAAATTGTGAATTTACATTAGAGCGATATTTAGCCTTAGCAATCTAAAAGAAAGTTGTAGAATACATTAAACCGAGAGCGTGCATAAAAAGAACGTCCAAATCTGACTTCGTATGAAGAAGTTTTGATTTTCCGAAGTTTCAGCTTAGCGGTATGCAGCTCGAATACTCGATTTGAGATCGAGCGGTTTTTGGCCGAAACAATATATATGAGAATCGATGATCTCGTCGATAGTAGTCCAACGGTAAAAAGACAGACAAAAACGAACGTCGGATGAAGAAGTTATGAATTTATAACGGAGTTTTCTTGTCCCGGACTACTAAAAATAAATAATAAAAATAAATCAAAATTAGCCGACGGAGTTTAAATGAAAGTTGTAGAGTGTAGTCTCACCTACGCGTGGATATAAAGAACGTCGAAAACGGAGTTCGTATGAGGGAGATATGAATTTTTGAAGTTTATTAAATAATTAAAATATTAAATTTAATTATAAAATCCGATATTATCCAGGGGGGGGGGGCACCGGGCTTATCCGGGTTACGCCCAACGTACCTGGATTTACGCTAGCATAAATCCATAATCCAACCCCTATAAAAGGAAGTCGAGGCTACCGAGTTTTTTGCTCCTTTTCTGTTATTTCTCTCTCGTTTATGATTATATGTGTATTGTTATGGGTATAAGTATTGGGATATCTTCAGAAAAGTCTCAATATTTACAGAAAAGTTACACTTTAGTCCCAAGATTCTTTTTTTGAACAAAAAAGTCCCGAAAACCGGCAAAAAATTGCAGTTTGACCCTTTTTGACCGGTTGAAACCGGTACCAAATTAATTTGGGACTATTTCGTAAACTAGTCCAAAATGTTGGGACTTTTCTGGTAACAAAAAATATTAGGATTTTTTTGTAAACAAAAATATTATGACTTTTCTACAAACAAAACCCTTATTATTATTATTATTATTATTATTATTATTATTATTATTATTATTATTATTATTATTAAAAATATAAATAAGAATACTTTTTTTGAACTTGTTATTACTAATATTGTTACTAATACATGTAAATGCATTTAAATGAAAAAAATAACATTAATGACATTGTTTAAGGGTGGAGGTGGAGGAGATGTTCATGCTTTTAGTATTAAAATCATGAATGTTTGCTCGTATATTTTTACTTTGTGTATGGTCATTTCACATTTGTTGTTATTGTTTTCAATTCAGAATAATAATACGTAACAATTTAAAAGAAGTTGCATATTTGTAAAATTGTTTATAAATAGTTTAAGCTAGAAGGATTTCTCACTTTGTATATAAAAATGTTTAAGGTAGAAGGATTATTTTTCAAATCCAACAGATCCATATAAAAATTCAAAAATATTAATTACAATATCTTGTTTAATAAAAAGTAATAGGACATCTTTTTTGGATTAATACTTTTGAATTTTGATTAATACTTTTGAATTATTCCTATTACTTTTTATTAAAAAAAATGGTAATTAATACTTTTGAATTTTGATATGGGTTACCTGTGCAGATGTTTATAGTGGATTTGTTGGATTTGAAAAGTAATTCTTCTACTTTAAACAATTTTATATACAAAGTGAGAAACCCTACTACCTTAAACTATTAGTATGCAACTTCTTTCAAATTGTTAAGTATTAATATTCTGAATTGAAAACAATAATAACAAATATGAAATTACCATATACAAAGTAAACATATACAAGCAGACATTCACGATTTTAATGCTAAAAGCGTCAACATCTTCTCCACCTCCACCCTTAAACAATGTCATGAAGATTATTTTTTCATTTAATGCATTTATATGTATTAGTTACAATATTAATAATAACAAGTTCAAAAAAATAGTATTCTTATTTATATTTTAAATAATAATAATAATAATAATAATAATAATAATAATAATAATAATAATAATAATAATAATAAGGGTTCTGTTTGTAGAAAAGTCCTAATATTTTTGTTTACAAAAAAGTCCTAATAATTTTTGTTTACATAAAAGTCCCAATATTTTGGATTAGTTTACGAAATAGTTCCAAATTAATTTGGTACCGGTTTCAACCAGTCAAAAAGGGTCAAACTGCAAATTTTTGCCGGTTTTCAGGACTTTTTTGTTCAAAAAAAAAATCTTGGGACTAAAGTGTAACTTTTCCGTAAATATTGGGACTTTTCTGAAGATTTCCCTATAAGTATTTTGGGGGAACTCACTAAGCTTTCGGACTTACAGTTTAAGTTTATTGTTTCAGGTACATCAGGAGATCGTGGCAAGGCAAAGGCGTGATCGTATTGCTCCTCACTTTTTATGACTTTGTTTCTAGGATACTCTGATATGATACGTTTTGAAAACAACTTTTGCAAGGGTTAAAAGATTTGAACTGTTTTTAAAAGTTTAAATATGGCATGATTTTTATGGGTGTTACACAGGGCGTACCTACGCACACAGTGCGTAGGTGAGAAAAGGTGTCCGACTTTGGATGGGGTGATGTGGTTGACTCCGGACCAATCATGTGTGTACGCGGGGCGCTCTTCTTTATGCGGGGCGTACTTGAGTAGCCTCGCAAATGACATTCTCGACTTCTAAAACTCGTAACTTTCGCATACGAGCTCCGCTTTCGACGTTCTTTATATCCACACGTAGGTGGAGACGTAGTCTACAACTTTCGTTTAGACTCCGTCGACTAATTTTTAATGTTATAGTTTTAATAGGATGAGACAGGAAAAGTCGGTTAAAAACTCATTACTTCGTCATCCGATGTCCGTTTTTGTCTGTCTTTGTATCACTGGGTTCCTATTAACGAGATCTTCAATTTTCGTTTAGGTTATGTCGGCTGAAAATCGGTCGATCTAATATTCGAACTCCGGGCTGCACATTGATATGGCAAATCTTAGAAAATTCATAACTTCCTCATACGAAGTCAGATTTGGATGTTCTTTTTATGCATGCTCTCGGTTTTAACGTATACTACGAATTTCCTTTAGATCGATAAGGTTAAAAAGTAATTTATCATAAACTCACTATTTACGTCCCACGGCGTCGTGCCAGTTTTGTCGTGAAACTTCGACATGTCATAACTTCTTCATTATAACTCGGATTTCGACGTTCTTTATATCTTTAGAATCTTTGTCACGTCTACTACAACTTTCTTCATAGATATTGGGTTTATCTATTATTTTATTTTTGATGCTTATTGTGATGAAATGTTGGATGGCAGATCTGACGTCTAGACTTTCCTGAGAGCACAACACAAAGAAATCGTTAAAGGACGACCGGGTGTTCTCCCAGAACATCGCTCCGACGATGAAGTTAGTTTTCTTAGAGAGAGTTTTTTAGGGTAAATTCTGTGAGAGAATGGGAGAGAGAGAGAGAGAGAGAGAGAGAGAGAGAATGGATTCCTTCCTTGAGACGGAAGAGATCCTTTTATACCTGATACTAACGGATTATGGGGACCTCACGCTATGAGTGTGAGATGTGGCCTCCTTTTACTGCGAGATTTGCCCATGCTAACTAACTTCCAGGTGACGTCAGTTATGGGCGTTACCTGAGCTATTCATCGCCTTTTGAATGGCTGTGGGTAAATGAGGAGATCACATGGAATGTTCTTTCCTTGTCATGAGAAGTGAGCGATCAGCCCGACGTTGGATCGCGTGGGCGAAGACGGGGTCTCGACCAAGGTACTAGCATGGTAACACTCCGTTTAGGAATTCCGTTAAGTTTAACGTGACCGTACTGATGGGTTTTGAGCAGAACATCAATCCTATGGTGTATATGCAAACCCTAATAGCTTTTGGATCTAGTTTGTCTAATGAACATGCAATTGAATATCCAAAGCTATAAACCCTAGATCTATCATATAAGAACTGAAATAAGGGTTTAGTAATTACCTTTGATTGTTATATTGCAATAACAATCAATTATTTGCTTTGATTGGCTTCAGAAAGCTTAGTGCCTCAAGTGTTGCACCTCTAATGGAGTCACAAACACCACTAAGCAAATAGATGAAGAAAGAGAAGAGAGGAGGCACCCAAAAACGTCTAGAAACCCTAAGAATTCTATTACACACGTTTTTGGCACCTAAGTGGTACTTTATATACTTGTGTGGGCTGCTAGGGTTTCAGTCAAAACCCTAATGGACAGCTTAAACTCGAAGCAGCCCATGGAACCTTCTGGATAAGGCCATGGATGAAAATATGATGGGCTCCCATCATAATTTCGTTCACCCCTTGTTCCTTTAGCATTCCTTAGCCCAATAACTCAATTATCCAATAATTACAGTCTAGTCCCCTATATTTAATTAATCTCTTTTAGCCACATAATTAATTATCAATTAATTCTTGACTAATATTAATTAAACAATATGATTTCTCCTTTAATATATTATTCTCATAATATATGAATAAATCATAATTAAACCTTTCTCTCCTTAATTCATTCTACATATTGCTATGGTGAAGGCAATCCAAAAGGACCATGCTCATAATCGAGTCAAGTACATACCAAAATAGTTATGGACTTAGACACTAATTCAACAATCTCCCACTTGGATAAGTCTAATAACTATTTTCGGTATGAATTCAGAACCAGATCAGCAATCGTAGCTTTCAAAAGCCGCTGTCAACTCTGATCTTATCGATTACGCATGTCCTTTAGATAAGAGATCATATATTCCTCCATTCTCAAGATATCGTATAGAAATAAGACATGAATTTTAATCATTCTCTCTATACTGTTTCCCGACTTCCGATTTATGACAAATGACAACAGACTACAATTGAACACATCAACTTAGTCCCGGCTTGGCCAAGCGTTTAGGTGTCATCACTAAATCATCGAGGGGCCCACAGATATCACTTTTATCCCACTTTGGGTAAAAGGAATGGATAAACTTCGACTCATATGCTCGCTAGCATTCACTCATCGAATCACACACAACAATAAGTTTTAGAACACCAAGTTACTGGTGTGTTTACTTATCATTAATGTACAACCGACCAACAAATAACAACTCACACGTCTCGGTTTCAAGAATATACAATACTATCATCTCACAAATCACTCATGATAAATCCATGAAGTGATCCAAGTGAGCGTGGGTTTAATCCAATACTCTAATCTTATCAAAGAACTCATGAATCCTGCAACAAACTTGTGCTATGTCTAAACTCTTCAGAAAATCTACAGACTCTTCGTGACAGTCTTCCTTCATACCTACTTCCAACATATGACCGACTGTGGAGGTTCGAACTACCCAGTTATTCTGGAAGTCAAAACATGCAAACTGAAACACAACAATAATACTTAATCCTATATGGCCCCAAACTTGTGGGAGTAAATAAAACACTTTTGTTTAAACACCATATTGATTACTCGTTATTAATCGTTTACTGTTTCAGAAAATCAGCTTATTACTCAAATTACAACAATAGTTGTCCCATGCACAAAGCATGCACACTATGTTTCCTATGGTCCTTACTTTGTGAAATAGATCAATTGAAAACTTTTCCAATGATACTCATTTCACAATTCCCAATTCTTATCATTATTGTTAGAACACAAGGTTCTTGCCACTACTAGCATATGCTAGATTCTAACATTTTATGCAATGATCCTTTCGCAAAGTCATAGCACAAAAGTCACCAAGACTTAGACAATGAAATTACAAAGTACTCTATCAGAAATTGTTACAAGACAATTCCATAGACGTGAAGTCTCACATTCAAAGTACATTGCTTTGAACATCCTTCTCGCATAAAAGTTTCTAATCTAGACATAGACTCTTAATATCCAACTCCCAATATGGAAACATTTCCACATTTTCCATATGACAACTCATTCTTAGTAGAATCTTATCTATTCATAATAATGTCGATATGGTCCATCCAGTACCATACTTCCAACTACTTACAAACGACCAATCCTCAGCGAACTTTGGATCGTCCTTTGATAGTTGTTTAATTATTTTAGTAAAAACCGATTCTAGTCATTTTCCCCTCTTAATGCGCTAGACATTTGGAAAATTTTAAATGGTCAAATATTATAGCATTTGCAATCTATCCTATACCCGAAGCGTATGGGACACAATGCATAATGTCTTACATAAAGATATGATACTTTATCAATCTTCTGCCATAATATTTTATGTGTCACGTTCTCACAATTCGAACTATGAAGAGGGATGTCGTAATCATAATCGAAATTTGCGAACACACTATGTATCCTTTGACTATATTTGTTAAAATTTCTCAATCTAAGCTTTAGATTTTGAAATGAAGTATAATATTTTCTCCCTTAATTATAGCAAAACAACTTTTCAACCCATACAACTTTGCAAATTGAATCTTTGTTTTTCTATAATTAATATTTCTAACTTGCAATACTTGCCATAATAATCATACAATCATAACACTTATGCTCCCACTATCATGATGATTATATAAGAATAACACTTATGCTCCCACTAGCTTTGACATGTATTCAGAAAACAACTGAACTTCCAGAAAACAATGCCTATTGAAATTTTGAAATTCATATTTCTAATACCAGATGCTTCGATAAGCCTTTATCTAAGCTTCTTAACCTTATACACCTTTGCCTTAGATAGCTCATATGTGTGTCTAAACAATTCAGAACTTATATCAATAAGTCCTAAATGTTATACTAATTGCCAAATCTCACAATTCGAACTATGGAAAGGGATACAGTAACCATAATCGAATTTGAGAATACAATTTTCACAATTGCTATCTTCTTAAAGTCTCTATTAGTGAAAGCATTTCCTCATAGTCATTGTCATGAAGGAGGGAATCTTATGACACTTAGATTTTATGGTGTATGAGTTCCTATCCATGTGAATTTGCCAAAACCAAAGTTTGCAACAAATCCAAACTCATATGGACTGAACTTTCTTAATCTTGATTTCTTGCCTTATGGTAACACGAGTCCCCATCATATCTTCTAAGTAGTTTAGCAACTTATCCTTACATATCAATGTACTTTACATTGACCAAGGCGCTTTGTCTTTATGCATTCAAATGAGGACTTATAGAACTCACATACATAATTAACTCAATTGGAATGACACAGAAACAAAAGAATGTCAACACGATAGGTTGTAAACCTCAAGTCATGTGCTAGTGATGATTGATAAGGTTTATTCTTGATTTTTTCTTGAATTTTTTTTCAAGATCATTAAAACCCCCACTGACCTCTTGACATATATGATTCTCTTGTCAAATATTCAAGAGTTATTGTAGTTCTTATCAAGACAAAACACCTCACATAATTGGTCCTAGTTGTTCTTTGTCTTATCCAAGACAGCACAACTTACCAATTTCAATTGTGCAAGAATGAGAAAACTTTTCCAAATTCCACATTTGTTGAGTGTTATAAACCTTCTTAAGACTTGTCACACAATTCACAATCTTGGAGTATAACTCTAAGACTTGATATTGGAATGAAGTATGATTGACTTCTTGATTTAACCATTTCCACAATTCTCGATTCCTCTTCTTAGACATACAAATGCACTAAGACTCACTTAGAGGATCAATTGAGATATGGTTCTTAATCATTAAGACTTATCATAAAACACAATAAAAGGTACTCTTCCTTCTTCTTAGAATAGAGAAACTTTTATCTTTCTGCCTACTTGATTCTTGTTATTCGTTCTGCTATTCATTGAAACCTTTTCAATCAACTCTGAATTACACTTAATCTTATAAGTATAATCATATTTACTAAACTTTAGTAAATCATGACGAATATCTTTGTCACTCTTGTGGTGGACTTGATCAACACACAACCTAGTGTACTCGATCTCCTGGTCCTTCACTTGACACTTTGTCAAAGAATTAGTCTAATTTCCCAATATGAAGTCTCTCATTCATTACGCAACCAAGTTGTATGATTCCAAGTTTCTGTCCAATTGAAACCTGGGCGATGAGAAACTCTCCCTATTTGGTAAATTCTCGACATTTCCACAAATAACATAATTAAGAATCAAATCCTTTATCCTTTATTGCTAATAATAGAAACCTTCAAACATTAATTTTTCATACATGTGATTGCAAGGATAAATAAATATGATAAAATCTAAATTCATTTTATTGCGGAAAAATTTGCTCTTACAATGCAATTCAATCGAAAAACTATGTCATTACATATTTCTTAGCAATCTATTCTAACTCCAAGTAGTAGCTCAAGAATCCAAATTTTCAAGAAATGTGATCGAAATTCATTTCTTCACGATTAGATTCAGCTCACTTCTTCCCTTAAGCTTCCTCTCTTTTCTTCGATCCTACAAAACATCAAAATGTAATCTTATCACATCATGTATTAAGAATCTAGAATAGGAACTTAAAAGAGTTAGTTAACGGATTTTACCTGATGCAAAGCCATACGTCTTGACTCTCCCATCTCTGAGATCTCTCAGGTAGTTTGGGCAGCTTCGTCTCCAATGCCCCTTCTCTTGGCAGTAAAAGTAAATGGACTCCTTTGGCACAACACATCGGACAATCACATACTTAGTACTTTCTGGACTTCCAATGTTGCCAGTGTCCATTGAAGTTTGGGAGTTTGATTCACCAGACAAATTTGCTTGACCCGCACGCCAAATCATTGTTGATTTAGCAGCTATAAGCAAATAGGTGAGATTAATGAGGGTCACGTCGTGATCCATCATATAGTACTCACTAACGAACTCACTATATGATTCAAGAAGTGATTGAAGAACCCAGTCAATAGCCAACTCACTTGAAATCTTGACACCCAACATGTTTAACCTGTCAATGTGTGACTTCATCTCTAATACGTGTGCACACACAGGTTTCCCATCTTCGTGTTTACTTGCCAAAAGGGCTTGAGTGAGCTTGAACTTTTCAAGCCTTCGAACTTGTGGGTTAGGGAGAACAGTTGGAGGGGGTGGAGGAAGTGAAGCATGATGTCTTGTTCCTCGATCATATTGTGGAACATCATCTTCATTTGGAAAACTTGTTCCATGGGATTTGGGAAGACCATGATTGTCAGAGCTGAACATCTACAAAACAGGAGAAAATTCAAGTTAAGTTTATTAGAATCCTTGATGTAACACCCAAATGAAACATCAAGGTTAGGATCCAACACATTACTCTACAACCTAGAAGAGGGATGTCGTAATCTAGTCTCAGAATATTTGAAGGTAAGTAAATGACGATTTAGCAATTTCCACCATGAAAAACGAAAAGGAAGTTTAAGTTTTAAATGAATTGAAACTCCTACATCTTTTGAGATTCATTGAACTTTTCAATGGCATTTTTAATCTCGATTATGCCCTACTGTTTGTGACTGGGATGTAGCACCTGGTTCCTGGTATGTATTCTTGGCTATTAAATCTCCTTATATTGCATGATTAACCTTGGACTCGGCAAGTTGAAGGACTAACTCGCCGAGTAGAAGCGGGACTAGACGCGGGATCTACTCGGTCTACTCGGCGAGTAGGTCCGAGGGACTCGGCGAGTAGACCCTATCTGGACTTAAACCCAAACCCGGGTGTTTGCACCCTATTTAAACGATGTAACCCAGCCTCCATTTCCCCTAGCACTCCCAGAGATCTGTAGAACGAAACCCTAGCCCCTTTGTGTCCTTATGGGTGATTTTTTAGCATTTTGAAGGTGGTTTGGAGCTTGGGAGAAGAAGGAGAAGGTTGAAGAGTGCAAGAAGGGAAGAAGATCCGGAATCTACTCTGTGCAGGGCTTCTATTCAGGTAGAAATGTTCCTATCTTGATCTTTAGCTCATTGAGTTCCCTTTTTGTCCCTAAAAAGAGGTTTTAAGCCCTAAGAACCTAAATCCCTATGTGTCTATAGTTAGTTAATGTTCTGCAAGGACTTCGGATTTGGACCTTTTGGACATCCTAGTAGCATAAAGTCTCTGTGGTTGAGGTGATTGAGGTCCCCATTGAGTTTAGGACCTCTTAAAGAGCTTGGGATTGCATGTTTGAGCTCATAGGGCCATGCATGCACGTAAAGTTTGCAACTTTACGTGGTAAATGAGCCCTAGGACCATGGATCTGTGGTTTTGAGGTGTTGCATGTCCCAGATCTGGCCTACTCAGGGAAAGGGTCGAAGGACTCGGCGAGTCCCAAAGCAGAACTCAACGAGTCCTATGAAGATGGTCATCGACTCGGCGAGTTTGAGGAACAACTCGATGAGTCCTATGAAGATTTCCTGGAGCTCGCCGAGTAGTTCCTCAAACTCGGCGAGTCATATGAACATCCACAGATCACGAGGGGTTCTAGCATCGAAGGCTCAACCCTTCGTACCTGTGCGCGGAATTAACTGTGTAACGTAGTCCCGAAACCCCCAAACCCTCGTATGGGGTGTTCTGGTGTGGATTGAAAGCGAGCAGGGGATCTGCTCGAGGAACTCGGCGAGTTGGGACTCGAGTCGGCCCCATAGTCCCGGGTAGCGAGTCAAGGGTGACTCAGTGAGTGGGGAGAGGGACCTGGTGAGTGGGACCGGATTAGTGAGGGATGGACTCGGCGAGTTGCTCGCGGACTCGGTGAGTCCAGTCAACTGGAAGTTGACTTTGACTTGGACTTCGACTTGGTCAAGGGTAAAAGGGTCATTTTACCCTAAGTTCATCTAGCAGTGTTGACTGATCGTTTTGTGGGAATTATAGCCGGAGGACGTCCGGAGCGGCAGCAGCAGCAGTAGACAGTCAATTCCCACACAGACCAGCAACCTTTTCGAGGTGAGTTACCTTCCAGTAGCGGTGGGTCTACGGCCACAATGCCAGCCCACCAGTAGGAGTTGTATGTAGATGATTGTCTCTGTGATATTCATCTAGGGATTACTACTACCTGTGCCATGTTTATGTGCTAGTATGATATGATGCTATGTGCTAGTCACAGTAGGGGGAGATAGTCCCTGAGGTATCCGGTCGGTAGGGCCGAAGGGGTAGTTATACCCAGCCATGTTAGATAGATTCTGATTTTATGATACTTGTTATGTGGTAGTAGTAGAGGGGAGGAATAGTTCCCCAGTATCCGGTCGAGAGGACCGAAGGGGAGGCCAACACCCAGATATGCTAGACAGTATCCGGTCGAGAGGACCGAAGGGGAGGCCAGCACCCAGATATGCTAGACAGTATCCGGTCGAGAGGACCGAAGGGGAGGCCAGCACCCAGATATGCTAGGCAATGTCCAGTCGAGAGGGCCGAAGGGGTAGGTCGGGCACCCAGATATGCCTGACAATATATGTATGTTATGAGATTATGGTATGTGGTACAGTGGGGGAACTCACTAAGCTTCGTGCTTACGGTTTACAGTTTTGGTTTCAGGTACCTCCTCAGCCAGGGGAAAGGAGCTGGAGCGGTAGCAGCATGTCACACACACACTCATTGGTTTCCGCATTTACGAGCTTCTCTGGGATTTATACTCTGATATTTTGATTGATTGTATGATTTGGCTTTTAGACCTGGTTCACGTTGTGTTATGGTTTGATTAAACAATGTTTTTAATTATTAATGTTTTATAAAGTAATGTTTTAAAACGAAATTTTTGGACGTGAAAATCGGGTCGTTACAAGTTGGTATCAGAGCCCTGGTTTGAGGGATTCAGACACACCTTCGGGGGTGTCTGGACTCAAATCGAGGGATTAAAAGATTTTCTAAAAGAAAATGTTTTCTAAAATTGAGAAAGAGTTTTGAGAAAGAATGAAGTGTGTGATGTGCGCGACCGGCCGAGCTCAAGTAAGTATTCCCCAAAGTACCCATACAAGTTTATGTTATGTTTATCAGCTTTTGTAGAACAGCATGCTAGAATAGGACTAAGGATCTAGGAGTGATGCCTTATGTGCCTGCTTTATGTGTTTCAGTTGTATGAGAATTGTAACGCCCCATTCCTGGTACGTTGCTTCTGTGGCATTTATTTAGAAGTTTTTGAGAGGGACTCGGCGAGTCTATGGCCTGACTCGTCGAGTGGGGACGAGATTTTGAGCACGTGTTAGTCGGCGACTCGACAAGTCCATATTCGGGACTCGGCAAGTCTGCCTGCCAGGTAGAGACCCTAAATCCCCGGGTTTGCACCCTATTTAAACCACCTTATGAGCCCCCAAACTCGTCCCCTTCACCCTCAGAGCATCATTTAGCAAACCCTAATCGTTTCCTTGGTTATTTGTGCATTTCTTGTGTGAATCTTGAAGTTTTGAAGAGAAGAAGGAGGCTAGATCCAAAGGAGAAGAAGAAGATCCAAGGTCTTGCTCCCATTTCAGACTTCATTGAGGTATTAGCCGAATTCCTTCTGTTTCTATGATTGATTTCTCTTTAGCAAGCATATTTAGCCTCTTTTAGCCATTCTTAGCTTGTTCTTGGTAGAGGGATCACATTAGATTGATTAGCCTTCGGATCTAGCCATGTTTCAGTCCCAAAATCATAGATCTATCACCTTTATGGAGCCATTTTGCATGATAACCCTAGATCTACTCTTCTAAGTGCCTTTTTAGCCTTTATCTCCTTTTTCATAAATCAGCTTTAGGAACTCAGATCTATAATTTGTATGCGGTGGTGTTGAGCAGAATCGAGTTTTTAGGATCTGCATGCATGTGACTCGGCGAGTCCAGTCGCGAGTCCTCGATCTTTACCCCTTTGAGTGTTTCCGAGTGGAGGTCAGTGAGCAGTAGGATGGACTCAGTGAGTCGGAGGGTGGACTCAGTAATGGTGGGACTCGACGAGTTGTTCATACAACTCGGCGAGTCCAAGGCAATCTTCTTAGATCGAAGAACAACTCGTCGAGTTGTTCATATGACTCGGCGAGTCGGATGAAGATTGTCTAAGTTCTTGGATCGAGAGGGTACTCATCGAGTCGATGCCATACTCGACGAGTAGCCACGAGTAGGGTTGAGAAGTGAGACTAGAGACTCGGCGAGTTGGCGGCCCAACTCGGCGAGTCAGGTCAACTGTGGGTTGACTTTGACCGAGAGAGTTGACTTTGACCAAGGGTAAAAGAGTCATTTTACCCCAGTGCAGTGTTTAGCATCTGATTGAGTGTGTTTATGGACTTGTAGCCGGGGAGATACCGGAGCAGCAGCAGTTAGCTTCTAGAGCCATTCACACAGCAGCCAGTTCACGATGTGAGTTTCCCTTCAATAGGAACGGGTCTAAGGCCACAATGCCGGCCAGTTCAGTTAGTTGTAGTTTCTGGACTTCGGTCCAATGTAGAAGCTAGTATGTTTGACGCCTCCGTGGCTCAGACAGGATTTATGTGTTTATGCTAGTTGATATGTTTATGCTATGTTCAGTCAGCTTCGGACTTCAGTCCGATGTAGGGGACAGAGGTCCCAGTCAGCTTCGGACTTCGGTCCGATGTAGGGGACGAAGGTCCCAGTCAGCTTCGGACTTCGGTCCGATGTAGGGGACAGAGGTCCCAGTCAGCTTCGGACTTCGGTCCGATGTAGGGGACGAAGGTCCCAGTCAGCTTTGGACTTCGATCCAATGTAGGGGACAGAGGTCCCAGTCAGCTTCGGACTTCGGTCCGATGTAGGGGGCAAGGCCCCAGTTAGCCCGGACTTCGGTCCGATGCAGTGGGCAAGGCCCAGTATGTGCTTATATGTTATTATGTTGTATGTGGTAGTTTGGGGGAGCTCACTAAGCTTCGTGCTTACAGTTTCAATTTTGGTTTCAGGTGCTTCTGCAAGAAAAGGGAAGAGCTCGGGATGATGGCATCGCACACACCACAGCTTCAGTTTTGTCCTGGGAGTTGATTTAGTTTTCTTGATATGTTTGGATACAGTTGTGATACAGTTTTTCTCACAGTATTTTATTATGGTTTTTGAAACACGCAGCATATGGTTTTATTATGTGATACTCAGTCTTGTGGTTTTTGTTATAATAAAAATCGAAATTTTTGGGTGGTATTTTTGGGTTGTTTCAAGAATTGCATGCTAGATATTGAGTAGACAGTAAGTAGGATAACCTGATTAGGTTATGCCTGATAGTATGAGCTTAGCACTTTATGCTAGCTCAGTTCCTGTAGGCAGATAGAGTTGATTGAGATTGCTACCCTTGTCTAAATGCTACTTGCTTCGTGCTATGTGGGACTCTGAATAATGGGAGTTAGCCATTGAGCGAATGCGTCACGTCACATGTGTTCAGGGTTGAATAATCTTAGAGGGCCGGATTTGATCCTACTGCGCAGCTCTTGTTTGAGTCCAACCGTTGTAGGGACGAGTCGGGTACTCGAAGGATTATCTGAGCCTCGTCACATGTGATGGTATTCGGGTAATGGCTAATTGGCATTAGAAGGAGGTCTGCAGCAGTTGAGGACTGGATATAGTAGAATCAGAGATTTCCCTAGTGCAAGCCTAGGATGAGTATAGCAGTGATCAACAGTAGTGAAAGGGATCTGGTGGAGTCGAGGCATTCCTTGAAGAAGGTACGGATAGATGTGGAAGGTAGTATGGGCCCGTACCCGAACCAAGGAAGGCCAAGATAAGACCAGGGAACTTGTAAGTAGCAGTGATCCCTCAGGAAGTATCCATATCACTAATGATTGTATTATGTATTGCAGAATGGTGGTACTTCGATCGAGGCCGGTAGATGGCGGTTCAGGAGAGGGGTCGGGTTCGGGATCAGGTTCCGAGCCGGTAGATGAGGGGCTGCGCGAGTTCATTGCGTCAGAGATCACCAGAGGCATCCTTGAGTTGACCCCCATCCTCTTTGGGTCGATCAAGGAAGGGATCATGGAGTTGATGGAGGATCGCTTTCGGGCATTCAGGAGTGATATGGCATCTAGCCAGTCGGGATCTCGCACACTGTCCTTCAAGGACTTCAGGGGCAGTGGTGCGCCGGATTTCCATGGAGTGAAAGACCCCATTGCTGCCAGGCGATGGATTGCAGACATTGAGTCTGCACAGTTGACTAGCTTCTGCCCCGAGTGGTCGAAGGTGAGGTATGCAGCAGGGTGTTTACGGGACCGAGCTCGGGATTGGTGGGTGTCAGTGGGTGACTCGTTGGGAGCCTCAGCTATCGAGGCTATGACCTGGTCGGACTTTGTGACCAGGTTCAGGGCAGAGTTTGCACCGGCTGTCGAGCTTCAGCAGCTGGCCAGGGAGTTTCTAGACATGAGACAGACGACGGAGACTGTGGCGGAGATCACCGCCAAGTTCCGGGAGAGAGATTTGTTGGTGCCCCAGTATGTTGGTGACGAGGATATGAGGAGGACCCATTATCATGACATGCTACGAGTTGACATCCGGGAGCATGTTAGCTTTTCGGGTTGCCCTACCCTGGACTCCATGATTGCCAGGGTGAGGGAGAGGGAGATAGATTTGGAGCACATCCAGAAACGGAAGGCAGAAGAGGGTCAGTAAGGAGGGGCTTCGGGGAAGAAGCCCAAGGGATCAGATGCGGGGCCGAAAGGCCAGCAGGGACGGGGACGCTGCAGGAAATGCGGCAAGACGCACGAGGGAGTGTGCCGATTGGGATTATCAGGCTGCTACAAGTGCGGCAAGCCTGGGCACTTTAGAAGGGATTGCACTGCTCCGGCAGCAGTTATTCAGACATCAGAGTTGCTGTGTTTCCACTGCAACCAGAGGGGCCACAAGAAGGCCAATTGCCCCCAGTTGACAGTTTCAGCGCCGGTGAAGGCGCCAGCTCCAGCGACCCTGCGGATCACGAATGGCCGGCAGGGCAAGGCAGAGGCTCCGGTGGTGAGGAGCCGAGCATTTCATTTGACTACCGAGGAGGCACGCGCCGCACCCGATGTGGTGACAGGATTGTTCCATGTGAACGGTATCCCAGTTCAGGTGTTGTTCGACTCGGGTGCATCCCGATCGTTTGTCTCTCTTGCACTTAGCAAGAAGTTCGCTGAGTCTTCGGGCATGTTGGATTGCCCTTTGGAGGTAGAGATTGCTGATGATCGATCGGTGCGAGCATCGATGGTGTTTCGGGATTGCGTATTGCGTTTGTTTGAGGAGCGCTACTTGGTAGACTTGGTTCCCATTCCGTTGCGCGGGAACAAGGTGATTATAGGCATGGATTGGTTGAGCCCGAATGGGGCGGTGATAGATTGCGCGCAGCAGCTAGTGCGGGTCAGGACCCCAAGCGGGGGAGAGTTAGTGATTCATGGCGAGAGGCCGCAGTGTGGACCTGCAGTATGTTCAGCAGCAAGGGCGAGACGCTACCTTCAGCAAGGATACGCAGGATATGTCGCGTACGTGATGGATACCCGAGAGGCGGGTAAGGCGACGGTGAGCGAGGTTCCGGTGGTGCGAGATTTCGCAGATGTTTTCCCGGAGGAGCTCCCTGGGATACCTCCGGAGTGACAGGTGGAGTTCCGGATTGACCTTGTTCCTGGTGCGGCTCCGATAGCCAAGGCACCGTATTGGTTGGCTCCTCTCGAGATGCAGGAGTTGTCTGCGCAGCTGCAGGAGCTGCTAGACAAGGGATTTATTTGTCCGAGTAGTTCACCCTGGGGAGCCCCGATCCTGTTTGTGAAGAAGAAGGATGGGTCGCACCGGATGTGCATAGACTATCGGGAGCTGAATAAGGTAACAGTAAAGAACCGTTACCCACTCCCGAGGATTGATGATCTCTTTGACCAGCTTCAGGGAGCATCTTGGTTTTCCAAGATTGATTTGCGTTCGGGATACCATCAGATGAGGGTCAGGGAAGAGGATATGCAGAAGACAGTGTTTCGGACGCGCTATGGCCACTATGAGTTTGTGGTGATGCCGTTTGGGCTCACCAATGCTCCTGCCGCATTCATGGACCTCATGAACCGCGTATGCAGACCGATGCTGGATCGGTCTGTGATAGTCTTTATCGATGACATCTTGGTTTATTCCAAGACTCAGGAGGAGCATGAGGAGCATCTGAGAGAGGTATTGGAGACCCTGAGGAGGGAGAACTTGTATGCCAAGTTCTCCAAGTGTGAGTTTTGGTTGCGCGAGGTGCAATTTCTCGGACACCTTGTCAACCTGAACGGGATTCTGGTCGATCCGGCCAAGGTCGAGGCCGTGATGAGATGGGAGGTTCCGAAGTCTCCATCTGAGATTCGGAGTTTCCTGGGATTAGCAGGCTACTATCGGAGATTTATTTAGGATTTCTCCAAGATAGTCATACCCCTGACGCGACTGACGAAGAAAGCCGTGGTCTTTCGGTGGGGACCCGAGCAGCAGGCTGCGTTTGAGACGCTGAGACAGAGACTGTGCGAGGCGCCGATCTTAGCCCTGCCAGAGGGCGTAGAGGATTTTGTGGTATACTGCGACGCGTCCATTTCCGGGTTGGGCGCAGTACTGATGCAGAAAGGGCATGTCATTGCTTACGCTTCGAGGCAGCTCAAGCCTCACGAGGCGAACTACCCGACGCATGATTTGGAGTTGGGGGCGGTGGTTTTTTCCCTCAAGATTTGGCGGCATTACCTCTACGGGGTTCGATGTACCATCTACACGGATCATAAGAGTTTGAGGCACCTCATGGATCAGCCAAATCTGAATATGAGGCAGCGTCGGTGGTTGGACGTGGTAAAGGATTATGATTGCGAGATCCTCTACCACCCGGGGAATGCCAATGTGGTGGCCGATGCGCTTAGCCGCAAGGCGGCGCCAATCAGGGACGTTTGCATGAGGATGACCGTGGTGACTCCCCTGTTGGAGCAAATTCGGGAGGCTCAACAGGAGGCTATCAAGGAGGAGCATCGGAAGAGCGAGCGTGTGGTGGGTCAGGTTTCCTCCTTTGATTATGATAGCCGGGGACTTTTGACACTACACCGTAGGGTGTGGGTACCGTACCACGGAGGCGTGCGCCAGATTTTGATGGAGGAAGCGCACAAGTCCCGATTCTCTATTCATCCCGGGGCGACGAAGATGTATAGGGATCTTCGTCTAGATTACTGGTGGCCCTGCATGAAGTGGGATGTGGCATGGTACGTTGAGCGCTGCTTGACCTGCAGGAAGGTCAAGGCCGAACATCAGAGGCCGCATGGCAAGATGCAGCCGTTGGATATTCCACTGTGGAAATGGGAAGATATCATGATGGATTTTATCACAAAGCTTCCCAGGACCGCGCGTGGAGTGGATTCGATTTGGGTCATCGTGGATCAATTGACCAAGAGTGCTCACTTTATCCCGATTCAGGAGAGAATATCGGCCGAGAAATTGGCCGACATCTGTATCAGAGAGATCGTGGCGCGGCACGGAGTGCCAGTATCGGTTATCCAGACAGGGATGTGCATTTTACTTCCAGGTTTTGGAAGAGATTCCATGACGAGATGGGCACTCGTTTGCATTTTAGCACCGCTTTTCACCCGCAGACAGATGGTCAGAGCGAGCGAACCATCCAGACTTTGGAGGATATGTTGCGGGCATGCGTGTTGGATTTTGGTGGTAGCTAGGATACCTATCTTCCCTTGGCCGAGTTTCATACAACAACAGCTACCACGTGAGTATTGACCGTCCCCCATTTTAGATGTTGTACGGTCGGAGGTGCAGGACCCCGATATGCTGGGGTGAGGTAGGACAGAGAGTCATGGGGAGCATCGAAGTGGTGCTCAAGACGACCGAGAGGATCCAGCAGGTTCGGAACCGGCTTCAGACTGCTCAGAGTCGGCAGAAAAGTTATGCCGACAAGCGTCGATCCGACTTGGAATTCCAAGTCGGGGATATGGTTCTCCTGAAGGTGTCGCCTTGGAAGGGCGTCATTCGATTCAGGAAGCGAGGCAAGTTAGGCCCGAGATTCATCGGACCGTTCCGAGTTGTGGCCCGGGTGGGCAAGGTGGCGTATAGACTGGATCTGCCAGTCGAGCTCAGCCAGATCCACAGCACATTCCACGTTTCTCAGTTGCGGAAGTGCCTAGTGGACGATTCAGCAGTAGTGCCCTTAGGGGATATTCAGGTTGATGACAACCTGAACTACATTGAGCGCTCAGTCGCAATCCTCAACAGGAATTCGAAGGATTTGAGGAACAAGAGGGTGGAGCTAGTGAAGGTGCAATGGCAGCACCGCAAGGGTTCGGAATGGACTTGGGAGCCGGTGGACGAGATGATGGAGCATTATCCCGAGCTGTTCAGGATCGAGCAGCAGACTTCGAGGACGAAGTCATAAAGAAGTGGGGAGATTTGTAGCACCTGGTTCCTGGTATGTATTCTTGGCTATTAAATCTGCTTATATTGCATGATTAACCTTGGACTCGGCGAGTTGAAGGACTAACTCGCCGAGTAGAAGCGGGACTAGACGCGGGATCTACTCGGTCTACTCGGCGAGTAGGTCCGAGGGACTCGGCGAGTAGACCCTATCTGGACTTAAACCCTAACCCGGGTGTTTGCACCATATTTAAACGATGTAACCCAACCTCTATTTCCCCTAGCACTCCCAGAGATCTGTAGAACGAAACCCTAGCCCCTTTGTGTCCTTGTGGGTGATTTTTTAGCATTTTGAAGGTGGTTTGGAGCTTGGGAGAAGAAGGAGAAGGTTGAAGAGTGCAAGAAGGGAAGAAGATCCGGAATCTACTCTGTGAAGGGCTTCTATTCAGGTAGAAAAGTTCCTATCTTGATCTTTAGCTCATTGAGTTCCCTTTTTGTCCCTAAAAAGAGGTTTTAAGCCCTAAGAACCTAAATCCCTATGTGTCTATAGTTAATGTTCTACAAGGACTTCGGATTTGGACCTTTTGGACATCCTAGTAGCATAAAGTCTCTGTGGTTGAGGTGATTGAGGTCCCCATTGAGTTTAGGACCTCTTAAAGAGCTTGGGATTGCATGTTTGAGCTCATAGGGCCATGCATGCACGTAAAGTTTGCAACTTTACGTGGTAAATGAGCCCTAGGACCATGGATCTGTGGTTTTGAGGTGTTGCATGTCCCAGATCTGGCCTACTCAGGGAAAGGGTCGAAGGACTCGGCGAGTCCCAAAGCAGAACTCAACGAGTCCTATGAAGATGGTCATCGACTCGGCGAGTTTGAGGAACAACTCGATGAGTCCTATGAAGATTTCCTGGAGCTCGCCGAGTAGTTCCTCAAACTCGGCGAGTCATATGAACATCCACAGATCACGAGGGGTTCTAGCATCGAAGGCTCAACCCTTCGTACCTGTGCGCGGAATTAACTGTGTAACGTAGTCCCGAAACCCCCAAACCCTCGTATGGGGTGTTCTGGTGTGGATTGAAAGCGAGCAGGGGATCTGCTCGAGGAACTCGGCGAGTTGGGACTCGAGTCGGCCCCATAGTCCCGGGTAGCGAGTCAAGGGTGACTCAGTGAGTGGGGAGAGGGACCTGGTGAGTGGGACCGGATTAGTGAGGGATGGACTCGGCGAGTTGCTCGCGGACTCGGTGAGTCCAGTCAACTGGAAGTTGACTTTGACTTGGACTTCGACTTGGTCAAGGGTAAAAGGGTCATTTTACCCTAAGTTCATCTAGCAGTGTTGACTGATCGTTTTGTGGGAATTATAGCCGGAGGACGTCCGGAGCGGCAGCAGCAGCAGTAGACAGTCAATTCCCACACAGACCAGCAACCTTTTCGAGGTGAGTTACCTTCCAGTAGCGGTGGGTCTACGGCCACAATGCCAGCCCACCAGTAGGAGTTGTATGTAGATGATTGTCTCTGTGATATTCATCTAGGGATTACTACTACCTGTGCCATGTTTATGTGCTAGTATGATATGATGCTATGTGCTAGTCACAGTAGGGGGAGATAGTCCCTGAGGTATCCGGTCGGTAGGGCCGAAGGGGTAGTTATACCCAGCCATGTTAGATAGATTCTGATTTTATGATACTTGTTATGTGGTAGTAGTAGAGGGGAGGAATAGTTCCCCAGTATCCGGTCGAGAGGACCGAAGGGGAGGCCAACACCCAGATATGCTAGACAGTATCCGGTCAAGAGGACCGAAGGGGAGGCCAGCACCCAGATATGCTAGACAGTATCCGGTCGAGAGGACCGAAGGGGAGGCCAGCACCCAGATATGCTAGGCAATGTCCAGTCGAGAGGGCCGAAGGGGTAGGTCGGGCACCCAGATATGCCTGACAATATATGTATGTTATGAGATTATGGTATGTGGTACAGTGGGGGAACTCACTAAGCTTCGTGCTTACGGTTTACAGTTTTGGTTTCAGGTACCTCCTCAGCCAGGGGAAAGGAGCTGGAGCGGTAGCAGCATGTCACACACACACTCATTGGTTTCCGCATTTACGAGCTTCTCTGGGATTTATACTCTGATATTTTGATTGATTGTATGATTTGGCTTTTAGACCTGGTTCACATTGTGTTATGGTTTGATTAAACAATGTTTTAATTATTAATGTTTTATAAAGTAATGTTTTAAAACGAAATTTTTGGACGTGAAAATTGGGTCGTTACAAGTTGGTATCAGAGCCCTGGTTTGAGGGATTCAGACACACCTTCGGGGGTGTCTGGACTCAAATCGAGGGATTAAAAGATTTTCTAAAAGAAAATGTTTTCTAAAATTGAGAAAGAGTTTTGAGAAAGAATGAAGTGTGTGATGTGCGCGACCGGCCGAGCTCAAGTAAGTATTCCCCAAAGTACCCATACAAGTTTATGTTATGTTTATCAGCTTTTGTAGAACAGCATGCTAGAATAGGACTAAGGATCTAGGAGTGATGCCTTATGTGCCTGCTTTATGTGTTTCAGTTGTATGAGAATTGTAACGCCCCATTCCTGGTACGTTGCTTCTGTGGCATTTATTTAGAAGTTTTTGAGAGGGACTCGGCGAGTCTATGGCCTGACTCGTCGAGTGGGGACGAGATTTTGAGCACGTGTTAGTCGGCGACTCGACAAGTCCATATTCGGGACTCGGCAAGTCTGCCTGCCAGGTAGAGACCCTAAATCCCCGGGTTTGCACCCTATTTAAACCACCTTATGAGCCCCCAAACTCGTCCCCTTCACCCTCAGAGCATCATTTAGCAAACCCTAATCGTTTCCTTGGTTATTTGTGCATTTCTTGTGTGAATCTTGAAGTTTTGAAGAGAAGAAGGAGGCTAGATCCAAAGGAGAAGAAGAAGATCCAAGGTCTTGCTCCCATTTCAGACTTCATTGAGGTATTAGCCGAATTCCTTCTGTTTCTATGATTGATTTCTCTTTAGCAAGCATATTTAGCCTCTTTTAGCCATTCTTAGCTTGTTCTTGGTAGAGGGATCACATTAGATTGATTAGCCTTCGGATCTAGCCATGTTTCAGTCCCAAAATCATAGATCTATCACCTTTATGGAGCCATTTTGCATGATAACCCTAGATCTACTCTTCTAAGTGCCTTTTTAGCCTTTATCTCCTTTTTCATAAATCAGCCTTAGGAACTCAGATCTATAATTTGTATGCGGTGGTGTTGAGCAGAATCGAGTTTTTAGGATCTGCATGCATGTGACTCGGCGAGTCCAGTCGCGAGTCCTCGATCTTTACCCCTTTGAGTGTTTCCGAGTGGAGGTCAGTGAGCAGTAGGATGGACTCAGTGAGTCGGAGGGTGGACTCAGTAATGGTGGGACTCGACGAGTTGTTCATACAACTCGGCGAGTCCAAGGCAATCTTCTTAGATCGAAGAACAACTCGTCGAGTTGTTCATATGACTCGGCGAGTCGGATGAAGATTGTCTAAGTTCTTGGATCGAGAGGGTACTCATCGAGTCGATGCCATACTCGACGAGTAGCCACGAGTAGGGTTGAGAAGTGAGACTAGAGACTCGGCGAGTTGGCGGCCCAACTCGGCGAGTCAGGTCAACTGTGGGTTGACTTTGACCGAGAGAGTTGACTTTGACCAAGGGTAAAAGAGTCATTTTACCCCAGTGCAGTGTTTAGCATCTGATTGAGTGTGTTTATGGACTTGTAGCCGGGGAGATACCGGAGCAGCAGCAGTTAGCTTCTAGATCCATTCACACAGCAGCCAGTTCACGATGTGAGTTTCCCTTCAATAGGAACGGGTCTAAGGCCACAATGCCGGCCAGTTCAGTTAGTTGTAGTTTCTGGACTTCGGTCCAATGTAGAAGCTAGTATGTTTGACGCCTCCGTGGCTCAGACAGGATTTATGTGTTTATGCTAGTTGATATGTTTATGCTATGTTCAGTCAGCTTCGGACTTCAGTCCGATGTAGGGGACAGAGGTCCCAGTCAGCTTCGGACTTCGGTCCGATGTAGGGGACGAAGGTCCCAGTCAGCTTCGGACTTCGGTCCGATGTAGGGGACAGAGGTCCCAGTCAGCTTCGGACTTCGGTCCGATGTAGGGGACGAAGGTCCCAGTCAGCTTTGGACTTCGATCCAATGTAGGGGACAGAGGTCCCAGTCAGCTTCGGACTTCGGTCCGATGTAGGGGGCAAGGCCCCAGTTAGCCCGGACTTCGGTCCGATGCAGTGGGCAAGGCCCAGTATGTGCTTATATGTTATTATGTTGTATGTGGTAGTTTGGGGGAGCTCACTAAGCTTCGTGCTTACAGTTTCAGTTTTGGTTTCAGGTGCTTCTGCAAGAAAAGGGAAGAGCTCGGGATGATGGCATCGCACACACCACAGCTTCAGTTTTGTCCTGGGAGTTGATTTAGTTTTCTTGATATGTTTGGATACAGTTGTGATACAGTTTTTCTCACAGTATTTTATTATGGTTTTTGAAACACGCAGCATATGGTTTTATTATGTGATACTCAGTCTTGTGGTTTTTGTTATAATAAAAATCGAAATTTTTGGGTGGTATTTTTGGGTTGTTTCAAGAATTGCATGCTAGATATTGAGTAGACAGTAAGTAGGATAACCTGATTAGGTTATGCCTGATAGTATGAGCTTAGCACTTTATGCTAGCTCAGTTCCTGTAGGCAGATAGAGTTGATTGAGATTGCTACCCTTGTCTAAATGCTACTTGCTTCGTGCTATGTGGGACTCTGAATAATGGGAGTTAGCCATTGAGCGAATGCGTCACGTCACATGTGTTCAGGGTTGAATAATCTTAGAGGGCCGGATTTGATCCTACTGCGCAGCTCTTGTTTGAGTCCAACCGTTGTAGGGACGAGTCGGGTACTCGAAGGATTATCTGAGCCTCGTCACATGTGATGGTATTCGGGTAATGGCTAATTGGCATTAGAAGGAGGTCTGCAGCAGTTGAGGACTGGATATAGTAGAATCAGAGATTTCCCTAGTGCAAGCCTAGGATGAGTATAGCAGTGATCAACAGTAGTGAAAGGGATCTGGTGGAGTCGAGGCATTCCTTGAAGAAGGTACGGATAGATGTGGAAGGTAGTATGGGCCCGTACCCGAACCAAGGAAGGCCAAGATAAGACCAGGGAACTTGTAAGTAGCAGTGATCCCTCAGGAAGTATCCATATCACTAATGATTGTATTATGTATTGCAGAATGGTGGTACTTCGATCGAGGCCGGTAGATGGCGGTTCAGGAGAGGGGTCGGGTTCGGGATCAGGTTCCGAGCCGGTAGATGAGGGGCTGCGCGAGTTCATTGCGTCAGAGATCACCAGAGGCATCCTTGAGTTGACCCCCATCCTCTTTGGGTCGATCAAGGAAGGGATCATGGAGTTGATGGAGGATCGCTTTCGGGCATTCAGGAGTGATATGGCATCTAGCCAGTCGGGATCTCGCACACTGTCCTTCAAGGACTTCAGGGGCAGTGGTGCGCCGGATTTCCATGGAGTGAAAGACCCCATTGCTGCCAGGCGATGGATTGCAGACATTGAGTCTGCACAGTTGACTAGCTTCTGCCCCGAGTGGTCGAAGGTGAGGTATGCAGCAGGGTGTTTACGGGACCGAGCTCGGGATTGGTGGGTGTCAGTGGGTGACTCGTTGGGAGCCTCAGCTATCGAGGCTATGACCTGGTCGGACTTTGTGACCAGGTTCAGGGCAGAGTTTGCACCGGCTGTCGAGCTTCAGCAGCTGGCCAGGGAGTTTCTAGACATGAGACAGACGACGGAGACTGTGGCGGAGATCACCGCCAAGTTCCGGGAGAGAGATTTGTTGGTGCCCCAGTATGTTGGTGACGAGGATATGAGGAGGACCCATTATCATGACATGCTACGAGTTGACATCCGGGAGCATGTTAGCTTTTCGGGTTGCCCTACCCTGGACTCCATGATTGCCAGGGTGAGGGAGAGGGAGATAGATTTGGAGCACATCCAGAAACGGAAGGCAGAAGAGGGTCAGTAAGGAGGGGCTTCGGGGAAGAAGCCCAAGGGATCAGATGCGGGGCCGAAAGGCCAGCAGGGACGGGGACGCTGCAGGAAATGCGGCAAGACGCACGAGGGAGTGTGCCGATTGGGATTATCAGGCTGCTACAAGTGCGGCAAGCCTGGGCACTTTAGAAGGGATTGCACTGCTCCGGCAGCAGTTATTCAGACATCAGAGTTGCTGTGTTTCCACTGCAACCAGAGGGGCCACAAGAAGGCCAATTGCCCCCAGTTGACAGTTTCAGCGCCGGTGAAGGCGCCAGCTCCAGCGACCCTGCGGATCACGAATGGCCGGCAGGGCAAGGCAGAGGCTCCGGTGGTGAGGAGCCGAGCATTTCATTTGACTACCGAGGAGGCACGCGCCGCACCCGATGTGGTGACAGGATTGTTCCATGTGAACGGTATCCCAGTTCAGGTGTTGTTCGACTCGGGTGCATCCCGATCGTTTGTCTCTCTTGCACTTAGCAAGAAGTTCGCTGAGTCTTCGGGCATGTTGGATTGCCCTTTGGAGGTAGAGATTGCTGATGATCGATCGGTGCGAGCATCGATGGTGTTTCGGGATTGCGTATTGCGTTTGTTTGAGGAGCGCTACTTGGTAGACTTGGTTCCCATTCCGTTGCGCGGGAACAAGGTGATTATAGGCATGGATTGGTTGAGCCCGAATGGGGCGGTGATAGATTGCGCGCAGCAGCTAGTGCGGGTCAGGACCCCAAGCGGGGGAGAGTTAGTGATTCATGGCGAGAGGCCGCAGTGTGGACCTGCAGTATGTTCAGCAGCAAGGGCGAGACGCTACCTTCAGCAAGGATACACAGGATATGTCGCGTACGTGATGGATACCCGAGAGGCGGGTAAGGCGACAGTGAGCGAGGTTCCGGTGGTGCGAGATTTCGCAGATGTTTTCCCGGAGGAGCTCCCTGGGATACCTCCGGAGTGACAGGTGGAGTTCCGGATTGACCTTGTTCCTGGTGCGGCTCCGATAGCCAAGGCACCGTATCGGTTGGCTCCTCTCGAGATGCAGGAGTTGTCTGCGCAGCTGCAGGAGCTGCTAGACAAGGGATTTATTTGTCCGAGTAGTTCACCCTGGGGAGCCCCGATCCTGTTTGTGAAGAAGAAGGATGGGTCGCACCGGATGTGCATAGACTATCGGGAGCTGAATAAGGTAACGGTAAAGAACCGTTACCCACTCCCGAGGATTGATGATCTCTTTGACCAGCTTCAGGGAGCATCTTGGTTTTCCAAGATTGATTTGCGTTCGGGATACCATCAGATGAGGGTCAGGGAAGAGGATACGCAGAAGACAGTGTTTCGGACGCGCTATGGCCACTATGAGTTTGTGGTGATGCCGTTTGGGCTCACCAATGCTCCTGCCGCGTTCATGGACCTCATGAACCGCGTATGCAGACCGATGCTGGATCGGTCTGTGATAGTCTTTATCGATGACATCTTGGTTTATTCCAAGACTCAGGAGGAGCATGAGGAGCATCTGAGAGAGGTATTGGAGACCCTGAGGAGGGAGAACTTGTATGCCAAGTTCTCCAAGTGTGAGTTTTGGTTGCGCGAGGTGCAATTTCTCGGACACCTTGTCAACCTGAACGGGATTCTGGTCGATCCGGCCAAGGTCGAGGCCGTGATGAGATGGGAGGTTCCGAAGTCTCCATCTGAGATTCGGAGTTTCCTGGGATTAGCAGGCTACTATCGGAGATTTATTTAGGATTTCTCCAAGATAGTCATACCCCTGACGCGACTGACGAAGAAAGCCGTGGTCTTTCGGTGGGGACCCGAGCAGCAGGCTGCGTTTGAGACGCTGAGACAGAGACTGTGCGAGGCGCCGATCTTAGCCCTGCCAGAGGGCGTAGAGGATTTTGTGGTATACTGCGACGCGTCCATTTCCGGGTTGGGCGCAGTACTGATGCAGAAAGGGCATGTCATTGCTTACGCTTCGAGGCAGCTCAAGCCTCACGAGGCGAACTACCCGACGCATGATTTGGAGTTGGGGGCGGTGGTTTTTTCCCTCAAGATTTGGCGGCATTACCTCTACGGGGTTCGATGTACCATCTACACGGATCATAAGAGTTTGAGGCACCTCATGGATCAGCCAAATCTGAATATGAGGCAGCGTCGGTGGTTGGACGTGGTAAAGGATTATGATTGCGAGATCCTCTACCACCCGGGGAATGCCAATGTGGTGGCCGATGCACTTAGCCGCAAGGCGGCGCCAATCAGGGACGTTTGCATGAGGATGACCGTGGTGACTCCCCTGTTGGAGCAAATTCGGGAGGCTCAACAGGAGGCTATCAAGGAGGAGCATCGGAAGAGCGAGCGTGTGGTGGGTCAGGTTTCCTCCTTTGATTATGATAGCCGGGGACTTTTGACACTACACCGTAGGGTGTGGGTACCGTACCACGGAGGCGTGCGCCAGATTTTGATGGAGGAAGCGCACAAGTCCCGATTCTCTATTCATCCCGGGGCGACGAAGATGTATAGGGATCTTCGTCTAGATTACTGGTGGCCCTGCATGAAGTGGGATGTGGCATGGTACGTTGAGCGCTGCTTGACCTGCAGGAAGGTCAAGGCCGAACATCAGAGGCCGCATGGCAAGATGCAGCCGTTGGATATTCCACTGTGGAAATGGGAAGATATCATGATGGATTTTATCACAAAGCTTCCCAGGACCGCGCGTGGAGTGGATTCGATTTGGGTCATCGTGGATCAATTGACCAAGAGTGCTCACTTTATCCCGATTCAGGAGAGAATATCGGCCGAGAAATTGGCCGACATCTGTATCAGAGAGATCGTGGCGCGGCACGGAGTGCCAGTATCGGTTATCCAGACAGGGATGTGCATTTTACTTCCAGGTTTTGGAAGAGATTCCATGACGAGATGGGCACTCGTTTGCATTTTAGCACCGCTTTTCACCCGCAGACAGATGGTCAGAGCGAGCGAACCATCCAGACTTTGGAGGATATGTTGCGGGCATGCGTGTTGGATTTTGGTGGTAGCTAGGATACCTATCTTCCCTTGGCCGAGTTTCATACAACAACAGCTACCACGTGAGTATTGACCGTCCCCCATTTTAGATGTTGTACGGTCGGAGGTGCAGGACCCCGATATGCTGGGGTGAGGTAGGACAGAGAGTCATGGGGAGCATCGAAGTGGTGCTCAAGACGACCGAGAGGATCCAGCAGGTTCGGAACCGGCTTCAGACTGCTCAGAGTCGGCAGAAAAGTTATGCCGACAAGCGTCGATCCGACTTGGAATTCCAAGTCGGGGATATGGTTCTCCTGAAGGTGTCGCCTTGGAAGGGCGTCATTCGATTCAGGAAGCGAGGCAAGTTAGGCCCGAGATTCATCGGACCGTTCCGAGTTGTGGCCCGGGTGGGCAAGGTGGCGTATAGACTGGATCTGCCAGTCGAGCTCAGCCAGATCCACAGCACATTCCACGTTTCTCAGTTGCGGAAGTGCCTAGTGGACGATTCAGCAGTAGTGCCCTTAGGGGATATTCAGGTTGATGACAACCTGAACTACATTGAGCGCTCAGTCGCAATCCTCAACAGGAATTCGAAGGATTTGAGGAACAAGAGGGTGGAGCTAGTGAAGGTGCAATGGCAGCACCGCAAGGGTTCGGAATGGACTTGGGAGCCGGTGGACGAGATGATGGAGCATTATCCCGAGCTGTTCAGGATCGAGCAGCAGACTTCGAGGACGAAGTCATAAAGAAGTGGGGAGATTTGTAGCACCTGGTTCCTGGTATGTATTCTTGGCTATTAAATCTGCTTATATTGCATGATTAACCTTGGACTCGGCGAGTTGAAGGACTAACTCGCCGAGTAGAAGCGGGACTAGACGCGGGATCTACTCGGTCTACTCGGCGAGTAGGTCCGAGGGACTCGGCGAGTAGACCCTATCTGGACTTAAACCCTAACCCGGGTGTTTGCACCATATTTAAACGATGTAACCCAACCTCTATTTCCCCTAGCACTCCCAGAGATCTGTAGAACGAAACCCTAGCCCCTTTGTGTCCTTGTGGGTGATTTTTTAGCATTTTGAAGGTGGTTTGGAGCTTGGGAGAAGAAGGAGAAGGTTGAAGAGTGCAAGAAGGGAAGAAGATCCGGAATCTACTCTGTGAAGGGCTTCTATTCAGGTAGAAAAGTTCCTATCTTGATCTTTAGCTCATTGAGTTCCCTTTTTGTCCCTAAAAAGAGGTTTTAAGCCCTAAGAACCTAAATCCCTATGTGTCTATAGTTAATGTTCTACAAGGACTTCGGATTTGGACCTTTTGGACATCCTAGTAGCATAAAGTCTCTGTGGTTGAGGTGATTGAGGTCCCCATTGAGTTTAGGACCTCTTAAAGAGCTTGGGATTGCATGTTTGAGCTCATAGGGCCATGCATGCACGTAAAGTTTGCAACTTTACGTGGTAAATGAGCCCTAGGACCATGGATCTGTGGTTTTGAGGTGTTGCATGTCCCAGATCTGGCCTACTCAGGGAAAGGGTCGAAGGACTCGGCGAGTCCCAAAGCAGAACTCAACGAGTCCTATGAAGATGGTCATCGACTCGGCGAGTTTGAGGAACAACTCGATGAGTCCTATGAAGATTTCCTGGAGCTCGCCGAGTAGTTCCTCAAACTCGGCGAGTCATATGAACATCCACAGATCACGAGGGGTTCTAGCATCGAAGGCTCAACCCTTCGTACCTGTGCGCGGAATTAACTGTGTAACGTAGTCCCGAAACCCCCAAACCCTCGTATGGGGTGTTCTGGTGTGGATTGAAAGCGAGCAGGGGATCTGCTCGAGGAACTCGGCGAGTTGGGACTCGAGTCGGCCCCATAGTCCCGGGTAGCGAGTCAAGGGTGACTCAGTGAGTGGGGAGAGGGACCTGGTGAGTGGGACCGGATTAGTGAGGGATGGACTCGGCGAGTTGCTCGCGGACTCGGTGAGTCCAGTCAACTGGAAGTTGACTTTGACTTGGACTTCGACTTGGTCAAGGGTAAAAGGGTCATTTTACCCTAAGTTCATCTAGCGGTGTTGACTGATCGTTTTGTGGGAATTATAGCCGGAGGACGTCCGGAGCGGCAGCAGCAGCAGTAGACAGTCAATTCCCACACAGACCAGCAACCTTTTCGAGGTGAGTTACCTTCCAGTAGCGGTGGGTCTACGGCCACAATGCCAGCCCACCAGTAGGAGTTGTATGTAGATGATTGTCTCTGTGATATTCATCTAGGGATTACTACTACCTGTGCCATGTTTATGTGCTAGTATGATATGATGCTATGTGCTAGTCACAGTAGGGGGAGATAGTCCCTGAGGTATCCGGTCGGTAGAGCCGAAGGGGTAGTTATACCCAGCCATGTTAGATAGATTCTGATTTTATGATACTTGTTATGTGGTAGTAGTAGAGGGGAGGAATAGTTCCCCAGTATCCGGTCGAGAGGACCGAAGGGGAGGCTAACACCCAGATATGCTAGACAGTATCCGGTCGAGAGGACCGAAGGGGAGGCTAGCACCCAGATATGCTAGGCAATGTCCGGTCGAGAGGGCCGAAGGGGTAGGTCGGGCACCCAGATATGCCTGACAATATATGTATGTTATGAGATTATGGTATGTGGTACAGTGGGGGAACTCACTAAGCTTCGTGCTTACGGTTTACAGTTTTGGTTTCAGGTACCTCCTCAGCCAGGGGAAAGGAGCTGGAGCGGTAGCAGCATGTCACACACACACTCATTGGTTTCCGCATTTACGAGCTTCTCTGGGATTTATACTCTGATATTTTGATTGATTGTATGATTTGGCTTTTAGACCTGGTTCACGTTGTGTTATGGTTTGATTAAACAATGTTTTTAATTATTAATGTTTTATAAAGTAATGTTTTAAAACGAAATTTTTGGACGTGAAAATTGGGTCGTTACATGGGATGCCGATGATCACAAATAAGGTGAGAATAACCATACGAATCACGTAGTGCACCCAATGCTACTATCACCTAATCAATGTGCCGGTTAGCCACACACTCCATTGATCTATGACAAACATCGAGTCACCCTTCGCTACCAATATCATCCCCAAATTAGTGTGTCGGTTAACCACACACGCTCCACTAACGTTTGACAAGGGTACGAAGTGTAATTCCATGGATTAGCATACAATTTCACATTTTTTTCTAAACTAACTATGATTTGGGTATTTGTATGTGACATCCCCAAAATCTCGGCCAGAAAAGACCGATTTTCATTTATACTTTTAAAATAATTTCAGAGTAAATCCTTTTGATTTGAAAGAGTTGCGGAATTTGTTCCCAAAAACGAAACGTGATAAAACAATGTTTACCAAATCATTTCATAAAAGAAATGTATTTTCGTTATATAATCAAAACTCGGGATGTCATGTTCCGATACAGACCATAAAGCATAAACGATAACATTACAAGTCATTCAACAAATATTTACATATACAGACTTGTAAACAAAACAACTTGATGGTTCATCCATCTTATGCCCTTGCGCCACTTCCTGTAATACAAATAAAACTGAGTGGGTCAGGCTTGGGAGCCTGGTGAGCATATAGGGTTTTCAACCCATAATAAATAATTATACTTAATTCCACCAACCAACAATAACCCAATTACCCATTCCCGTTATTCTCACTTTACATCCCTAAGACAACTAACATAAGGGACCTAGTCTAAGAATATTTCATCGGGGCGACAACACATGCTTCGGGGGTTCCTCAACAATATAAGTCAAATAAGGCAACCGTGAGGGGGATGGAGTACAGCGAATGAACACCCAAGTTCATTAACACCTACAGGCGGCGAGCCTGCTAGTGTTCCACATGATTGTCTAGAAAAGTCAGTGGTCGTCATCTAAACTCCGCTAGATGACTGAATCAAAACAACAACGAGGCCTCTCATCTGTTTATTACACACCAACTATCTACCCATGTTCTACCCAATATATTAGTAGATAAAAATATACATTTTTATACATAGTTTAAAAACCTATATAGCATGCTTTAATCAATACATATTCCACATAACAGATGAGGCACACACACATAACACGTATTTCATAGAAAACAAATCAGATCCATGAGATAGAAGAGAGCGAATATACATTCACACATATAACACAAAATATACACATAACACGTATTTCGTATAAAATACTTTATAATTATGTGTTAGAAGAAAGTAACCACACACTCACTTGATCAGAAGATGATCGGACAGCACTACGGCTTATAGAAGTAGTATTCTTTGGCAGATCTGGAAGATCTTCACAAAAACCGGACTCCTCGCGGGCAGAGCTTCATCTTGGGAATCGCACTTCTCGGGATCTTCGGGGCTTCGTGACTTGCTTCGGGGCTCGGGAATGATACCGAGGCTTCAGGGCACTTCTGGCACGCAAAACAATGCAAAACGGGAGAGAGAAGAGAGAAAAAGAGCAAATGAGCTAGCTGCCCTCGCATCCTATTTATAGGAGGCTGGAGCCTCGGAGTACGCTGGGCATACAACAGTACGCGGGGCGTACGCGTCCGAATCGTCATGGCATGCGTCATCCGAAGAACTCGAGTGCGAGGGACGTCACGCTTCGCTGTACGCTGGGCGTACTTCGGATGAGTCCGATGACTCCTCTTCGGATAATACCAAAATTTGGAATTAAATTTAAATATTAAATATTTAATAAAATTCGGAAATTCATATCTTCTTCATACAAACTCCGTTTTCGACGTTCTTTCGCGTAGGTGAGACTACGCTCTACAACTTTCGTTTAGACTCCGTCGGCTAATTTTGACTTTATTTTTATTATTTATTTTTAGTAGGCCGGGACAGAAAAACTTCGTTATAAATTCATAACTTCTTCGTTTGACGTCCATTCTCGCCTAACTTTTCATCGCTTCGATACCAACAACGAGATCTTCGATTCTTGTTTAGATTGATTCGACTAAAAACCGCTCGATCTCAAAGCGAGTATTTCGGGCTGCATACCGCTAAGTCGAAACTTCAGAAAATCACAATTTCCTCATACGAAGTCAGATTTGGGCGTTATTTATATATTCGGAAACCTCATTTCAACTACTACAACATTATCCAAAGATATCAAGTTTATTTTACACTTAAATTTTGACGCTCATTTTATTCTTAATTAATCAAATCACATAATTAAGCAATTAAGCACAAAACACATAATACTCAAATAATATACTTCTATTATTCCAAAACGGGTCACAAAGGTTAACCTAGACTATTACATCAACGAAAATGCCTAGCCTAGAAACGCGGGCGTTACAATTCTCTCCCCCTTAGGATGATTCCGTCCCCAGAATCACACATCAACAAACAAATGCGGATAGCGACTCAACATGTCACTCTCCATTTCCCAGGTGAGATTTGGCCCATTCGAATGTTTCCAACGAACAAGCACTAATTCGACCATCTTGCGTCGAAGCTTCTTAGTCCTTCGGTCAACAATTGCCTCTGGTTCTTCAATTAACCTCTTGTTTTCATCAATTCTCAATTTAGAAATTGGAATTATATCGGGAACTTCTCCCGTGAATTTCCTCAAATAACACACATAAAAAGTGTTGTGAATTCCATTCAGTTCCTCTGGTAGTTCAAGCTTGTAAGCTTGGTTCCCAATCCTCTGAAGAACTTTAAATGGTCCAATAAACCTTGGACTCAACTTTCCCCTTTTACCAAATCTTATAAGTCCCTTCCACGGCGAGACTTTAAGCAAAACCGAATCTCCAACTTCGAAGGTCATTGGCCTTCGCTTCTTGTCAGCATAGCTCTTTTGACGATCTTGAGCTACTAACATTCTTTCTCTAATTATTTTCAACTTTTCAACGGTTTGATGGACCATCTCGGGACCCATAAGCTGCTTTTCTCCAGACTCAAGCCAACAAGACAGCATACGACACTTCTGTCCGTACAAAGCTTGATAAGGTGCCATCTTTATGCTCGAGTGGAAACTATTATTGTAGGAAAATTCTACCAAAGGTAAATGTTCATCCCAGTTACCTAGGAATTCCAGGGTACATGCTCTCAGCATATCTTCAAGTGTTTGTATTGTTCTTTCACTCTGGCCATCTGTCTGCAGATGGTAAGCTGTACTTAAACACAACTTGGTACCCATTTCCTCTTGTAGACTTTTCCAAAACCTTGAGGTGAAACGGCTATCACGATCCGATACAATCGTTAACGGAACACCATGAAGCCTCACAATTTCCTTCACATAAGAATTCGCAAGCTTATCCATAGACCAACTCTCCTTGGCTGCTATGAAATGCGTACTCTTAGTGAATCAATCAACGACCACCCAAATCATGTCGTGGCCATTCTTTGTTCGGGGTAGTTTAGTGACAAAATCCATAGCAATGTCTTCCCATGTACCCATAGGCATAGGTAAAGGCTCTAAACTCCCATATGGTTTCTGATGTTGTGTCTTGACCCTCGCACAAGTCACACACTCGGCCACATACTTTGCAACATCAAGCTTCATCGTCGGCCACCAGTAGTAGGGTTTCAGGTCCCTATACATTTTAGTGCTACCAGGATGAATTGAGTACATGGTTTTGTGAGCTTCTTCCATCAGAAGATCTCTGATTCCTCCTGACTTAGGTACCCAAATACGATCTTGGAATACCTTCAGTCCATGACCGTTTGTACCAAACACCAACGTTTTACCCAAACGTTCCTCCTTTCGGTCATTTTTCTTAGAAGCTTCGCTTTGAGCTTTCTTTATACTTTCCAAAATAGTCGAGACAACTTCAATTCTCAACGCTCTTGTCCTTTTCCTTTCAAGATTGACTTTCCGACTGAGAGCATCAGCAACAACATTAGCTCTACCGGGATGGTAAACTATCTCACAGTCGTAGTCCTTGAGTAACTCTAGCCAGCGTCGTTGTCTCATATTCAATTCTTTCTGATTAAAGAGATATTGGAGACTCTTATGATCAGTGAAAAGTTTGCACTTCGTGCCATAGAGGTAATGCCTCCATATTTTCAGAGCGAAAATTACCGCTGCCAACTCCAAATCATGAGTCGGGTAATTCTTTTCATGCTCCTTCAGCTGTCGAGACGCATATGCTATCACCTTTTCTCTTTGGGTCAAAACACAACCCAATCCAACCCCAGACGCATCGCTATAGACAGCGAAGTCTTCAACTCCATCGGTTAAAGAAAGTATCGGTGCCTCGCATAGCTTCTTCTTTAGCTTCTCAAATGCTTCTTTATGCTTATCACTCCAAGCATAAGTAGCTCCTTTGTGGGTCAAAGCTGTTAATGGAGTAGCAATCGAAGAAAAGCCTTGGATAAACCTTCGGTAATATCCGGCTAATCCTAAAAAGCTTCGGATCTCCGTGGGACTTTTCGGTTGTTCCCACTTCATTACAGCTTCAATCTTTGCTGGATCAACCATTATCCCTTCTTGGTTGACCACGTGACCCAAGAATTGGACTTCACGAATCCAAAAATCACATTTGGAGAACTTCGCATACAGCTTCTCCTTCTTCAAAACTTCCAACACTTCTCGCAAGTGTCTGCCATGCTCCTCTTGGCTTTTCGAATAAATCAGAATGTCGTCTATGAACACTATCACGGATTTATCAAGGAATGGATTACAAACCCTATTCATTAAATCCATGAATGCTATCGGAGCATTGGTTAGTCCAAACGACATAACCAAGAACTCGTAGTGTCCATATCTAGTTCTGAATGCAGTCTTCTCGATATATTGCTCTCTTACTTTTAGCTGATGATATCCTGACCTTAGATCGATCTTCGAGAAATAGCTCGAACCTTGCAATTGATCAACAGGTCATCAATCCTTGGCAATGGATAGCTATTCTTTATCGTTGCCTTGTTCAGCTCTCTGTAATCAATGCACATTCTCATACTTCCATCTTTCTTCTTTACAAATAACACCGGAGCTCCCCAGGGCGATGAACTAGGTCTAATGAAACCTTTGTCCAATAACTCCTGAAGTTGCATCATCAGCTCCTTCATCTCCGTCGGTGCTAATCGATAAGGTGCTTTTGCTATTGGCGTGGTTCCTGGTAACAAGTCTATTCTGAACTCCACTTGTCTATGAGGTGGTAATCCAGGAAGATCTTCGGGAAATACTTCCGGATAATCACACACCACTGGTATACTCTGCATCACCTTCTTTTCCTTCTTAGCATCGATCACGAATGCTAAATATGATGTACATCCCTTGGTCAAAACTTCATGGCTTTCATTAGGGAAATGATTCTAGAATTTACTTGCCGTTTGTCCTCGTACACCATAAATGAATCTTTCCCAGGCGGGTTTACTTTAACCAGCTTCGTGAATGAGGCCTACTAACGGTAAGACTGACTGTTTACTCATACATATATATAATATTAGACTTTTAATGTTATATATAGTATAGGGTGTATTTTACACTTTTAAAATACTAAGTGGTTCAATTTAGTAAATTATACTTTTAATTTAATTAAATGTAAACCAAAACTTTATGGGTTTAATAAATCTCTTTTAATTTACACTTTAATTAATTAATAAAACCATAAGGGTGTGATTTGAACTTTTCTGATTACTAGGGTTTTAGAATTTAACATTTCAAAATTAAACTTTTAATCAACTTTTAAATTCCAAAACTTGAGGGCAAGTTTTGAAACATTTAAAAACATTAGGGTTTAGAATTTAAATATTTCAAAATTAAACTTTTAATCAAAAATTTAAATTCCAAAACTTGAGGGAAAGTTTTGAAACTTTTCAAAACATTAGGGTTTAACTTATTTAAATTTCAAAAACAAAACTTTTAAGTTCAAATTTAAACTATAAAACCTAAAGGGTGCAATTTGAAACTTTTTCACAAGATAATTCAAATCTAAATTACAAACAATCAATATTTATCTAATAAAACAAAAGATCATCTAAATTTGACAATTATCTTCAATTTTGGCAAGGATAAACTCCAAATATTGTTAAAAATCGGATTTTATTAATATAAAACGTTTTAGGTAAATATCTATAGTCAAAACAGGTCAAAATCCCAAAATCTGCTCCATCTGTGACTCAGACTCGTTGAGTCAAGCATGGACTCGTCGAGTTCAGCCATGGACTCGGCGAGTTCAGCCATGGACTCGGCAAGTCCATCCCCCAGAACCAATTTTTTTTATTTTAAGCATGAATAATCAACCAAAGCATCAAATACATCAAACAAACAGCCCTAGGCTCTGATACCACTGATGGTTTTTGAGAAAAACATCAATCCTATGGTGTACATGCAAACCCTAATAACTTTTGGATCTAGTTTGTCTAATGAACATGCAATTGAACATCCAAATCTATAAACCCTAGATCTATCATATAAGAACTGAAATAAGGGCTTAGTAATTACCTTTGATTGTTATATTGCAATAACAATCAATTCTTTGCTTTGATTGGTTTCAGAAAGCTTAGTGCCTCTAGTGTTGCACCTCTAATGGAGTCACAAACACCACTAAGAAACTAGATGAAGAAGGAGAAGAGAGGAGGCACCCAAAAACGTCTAGAAACCCTAAGGATTCAGTTAAACACGTTTTTGGCACCTAAGGGGTCCTTTATATACTTGTGTGGGCTGCTAGGGTTTCAGTTAAAACCCAAATGGACAGCTTAAACTCTAAGCAGCCAATGGAACCTTCTGGATAAGGCCATGGACGAAAATATGATGGGCTCCCATCATAATTTCGTTCACCCCTTGTTCCTTTAGCATTCCTTAGCCCAATAACTCAATTATCCAATAATTGCAGTCTAGTCCCCTATATTTAATTAATCTCTTTTAGCCACAGAATTAATTATCAATTGATTCTTGACTAATATTAATTAAACAATATGATTTCTCCTTTAATATATTATTCTCATAATATATGAATAAATCATAATTAAACCTTTCTCTCCTTAATTCATCCTACATATTGCTATGGTAAAGGCAACCCAAAAGGACCATGCTCATAATCGAGTCAAGTACATACCAAAATAGTTATGGACTTAGACACTAATCCAACACGTACAGGGTAACGTTAACAAGTCTCTTAGACCATTAGGCATTTGCGTTCGTGATGTAGCAGCGTCGTTCTGGTCTATTCCTAGGCACGTGGTGAGCTGTTATTGATGGCCTATGCGGTTGTCAGGGAGAAATCGCCGCTCTTCGGCAGTTTCATCATGGAAATGGTTTGCTCCCCCTGTTTTGGTATTTAAGCCTTTGCTTATCCTGGCACATCCCCTTCACCCACTACCTTTCTTTCTTTAAGTTCTTATTCGTAAGAAACCTTTTCGTCTTTTCCTTCGCACTCTTTCGTGGCTTCCTCTCGTTCTCTAGGGAGAAATCTCACTGCTGAAGAGTGGGAATCTTTTCAATTCCGATTCGGGTTAGTTCTCGAACATGGCGTACAAATTCCCCTCTCTGACACGTCACTTTACAGTCCGCCTGAGGTCAAAGTCGGTATTCCGATTGCCTTATTCGAGGCAGGTCTTCATTTGCCTACCACGACATCTTTTATATGATCATCCGTGAATACGGGTTTTCAGTGAGGGGGTTGACTCCCATTGCTATAAACAATATAGTAGGTTTTGAGCTCCTCTATCGCGCTCTAGGTCTTCAACCAACTGTTAAGGCATTCAAGCACTTCTTCAATGCTTCTACCCAGTCTAGGAACCAAACCCTTTCTCGCTGACGGAGAGTCCCTACCCTTATTCACGACCAAAAGTCCAAGAAGAACTAGCAAGAAAAGTTCTTGTGGGAGAATAATGATCTTGTGGTGCTTGGCTACCCAAGGGTTAAGGCATATGTGGACCGTGCTCCCACGCTTTTTGGTGCTGACAAGGAGTTGGCTGATGACTTGGAGAAGGTCAGCATCAACGACGAGGATTGGCTTGATTTCTTTTTGGCCGCCGGCGGAATGAGCACTGCTTGGAGGGGAAGATGTCAGAGTTCTTTGTCGAGAAGGAAGGTATGCCACTCTTTTTCCCTTGTCCTCCCCCCCTCTTTTTTTCTTTTTAGGATAAACGCGTTGAAATAAAGGTTTTGGCTAACCGTCATTGTTTTCGTTTTGTTTCCAGGTGGGGAGGAAATTATATCCTTGGAGAGGGTTCTTCAGGGTCTGTTTGAGGGTGGAATTCAATTCCGTGAATTCGACCTTGTGGATGCTCTTCCACCTCCTGTTTCTAGTCAAGGAATCGAGGCTACACACGAGTCTCCCGTCGGTGCAGGCGGTGCCGCAGGTGATGGTGCTGGTGGTGACGATGAGTTGGATTTCCAAGACGTCGTTGTCACTGGTGCTTCCTAGGTTGATCCTACCACTTCTGGGTCTCCAAGGAGTAATCTTCATGTCAAGAGGTGCTTCACTGTTCTGGAAGCCTCTTGCCAAGACCGCTAGCTCTGAGCCCCCTCTTCGCAAGAAATGCAATCTGAGTTTCTTGATTGAGGGTTACAGGAGCTCCACCCGTGCTCCCAATGAGGATCGTTCGAAACTGCCAGAGGGGACACCCAATTGGGCAACTGAACCGCCCGGTCGTATAGTAGAGGGAAACACGGACAAGGCCAGCCCCGTTCCCACCATTGGAGGAGCCAAGGCGAAGACTAGGTCTTCGCCTTCCCATGGTCTTGCATTAGCTTCTTTTGATAAGACCACAACCATCCTCCTTCTTGTAGGTTCTCGTCATGATGCATACAAGAAGCCTTGGAAGCTAACTGCCCATGACCTTATCTCTGATCACGACGCCGCTCTAGATTGGTGTCGGCACGTGTTTCCTCCCACTGCCACTGAGGCCCTGTCACAACTAGCGTATTTGGCTGGGAAGTTCCGTCCTCCAGTAAGCAAGGACAGATGTGAGACTTCTGCTAACACATTTAAGTGTACAATATGAGTTCCCATTGAGCCATGTAGTGTTAGAATGAAATCTCTCCAAGTATATCGAATCTCTCCCAAATCTCTCCAAGTATATCGAATCTCTCCCAAATCTCTCCAAGTATGTGAATCTCTCCTAAATCTCTCCAAGTATGTGAAATGTCTCCTAAATCTCTCCAAGTATATCGAATCTCTCCAAGAATGTGAAATCTCTCCCAAATCTCTCCAAGAATGTGAAATCTCTGCCAAATCTCTCCAAGAATGTGAAATCTCTCCCAAAATTCTCCACGTACCCCAAATCTCTCTCAAATCTCCCTATGTACCGTCCTCAGTCAAAAACAACTCAAAACCGAAAGAGAAAACCCAATATGACCCGTTTGGTCCGGACTCCTCTTGGTCCGGACTCTTCTTGGTATTGAACCTCTTGGTCCGGAATGCCTCTTAAGGAACCAAGAAGACTCGCTTCTTCGGAACCCCCTAGCTTCCGACAATCTCGCACGCTCGGTAGAAGTGGCTCCAGAAGATCTCGCTTAAGGTTACTTCGAAAGTGCTAGCCAGCCTTCGCATCTCCGGTCCGGACCTCCAGACTTTGCTTGCAGCTTCGGAACTCGCATGTTGACTCCAGAACTCCCTTTTTAACCACTTCAGAACCTCGCAGACCTGACCCTCCACTCCGGAATTTGAGAAGAAGCCTCGGAATTCACCATATGACTCCAGAATTTAGCTTTTAGCTCCGGATTTTGGACTATTTCGGACCTTTTCTCCATTTTGGGGTATTTTGACGTCGGGAATCTCACCAAACTCGTATTTTTCATAACTTAGACCCCTAAAACCTCTATTTTATGCCAAATTTGATTATTTAAATCATATTTACATAAAATAAAATTTAGGATTTATAAAGATCCTATCCTAAAGTCAAGATAAGGACAAAGAGTTTTGACCTTGTGATTTGATGTAATCTTCCATTTCCCATGCAAATCACGGTATCCAATGCCTTACCAACCAAATATCAATGCTTGGACCATCAGATTTCCATGCATCTAAGTTCCCCCCCCCCCCTTTTCTGATATTCTCTTAAAGCAACATCAGTGAAAGAGTTTTAAGTTCCACTTCTTTCACTTCTCTCACATTCTCTCAAATACTCCTCCAAAGAGCAAAGTTAAGGATCTTGCTGAAAGCAAAATCTCTCAAATCTTCCATGGAGTTTTTTTTAAGTAAGTTCTCCACTCATCTAAGATTTTATATAATTTTCAAGATGAATCCATATTATTTTACTCATAATAATATGTGATAATCAACCTTAGGACAACATTCTTCCCAGAGGAGTTCCTCATCTCAGCCAAAAGTTTAAGCTTGAAATCATCAATCCATCACCCCAAACAACTTACCAACTAACTCAAGGTGAGCTTTATACCCCCACTTTTTCTAACTTTTATTGTTTGGGGGGGGTGGAGAATACAAGTCAAAGCCTTGTGTAAATCAGGATCTATTTGCTTATTGTGTATGCATGCCATCTTACATGTGCTTAAGTATGAAATTCCTTACACTTGGCCCAAAAACTCGAGATTTTGGTTAAGTCTCAAGAGTTTGGATTATATGGGATTGACACCCCGCACCTTCGTTGTTCGCTACAGCTAGACCGGCCAGTCTAGGGTGACAAATGTCTTTATCAAACCGAGGGCGCCTGAGAAATGCCAAAACAGGCTTCCGTCATGATTAGTATGGTTATAACGACTCACTAGAATATGTTATATTAACTAGAAATTTATGCAAGGAAAACCTCATAAATAAATTTTATCACATTGTGTTGACTGTCCTACGCACGGTACTGATGGTTCACATTTGTTGTGTTGACTGTCCATGTTCATTGCGTAGAATGTCCACAATCGCCATGATTGATTTCTTTCACCTAACAAGTATTAGAGTCTGATTACTGCTATTTTACAAATCAAAAAACGTAGGACTTTATGGAGAACGTTTGTATACAATTTTGAAAACGATAAACTAACACACACACATATGCAAGTTTACACAGTTGGAAATAGAACTTACGAATATTTTATAACAGAAAATATAGGATTTTCTGAAGAAAATGATTTTATACGATTTCAGTAACGATAAACTAGAACGCACACACTCAATTATACTCGATAAGAAAAACAAGATTTACAACTTTATTCTCTATTTGAAAATAGGAGATTTTCCGGAAACGGTTGGCTAATACTATTCAAAAGAACTATTCTCAAACACAGCATGCCTTTATAAATTTCACTACTTTTCAAAATCACTCCATTTAAGGATGAACAAAAGTAACGACATGCACACATATATCCATGATTTTCAAAGCAAGGCGTCAAACGATTTCATAGAAAATATCAGATTTTCTGAAAGTACAATAAGAACGATTCTAAACAAGTGTAAACGATTTTATACAAAATTCTTATGAACTCACCAACTTTTTAGTTGATGCTTTTCAAAACGACTTGTATTCTTAGGGATCTAGTAAGCAGGTAATAAGGGACGCAAATGCAGGACTATTTAGCTGTAGTTTCAAAATTTCTGCTTATGTATCTTTTGTGTAACTCGAAGAACAAATACAATATGTAAACCATGTAAGTTTTTTTATCTCAATGTATGATGTTTGGATTACTCTGTTTCATTTATATTCAGTTGTTATGATACTGCATAATGAAGTCACCCGCCTCCAGACGTTTCCGTCGTCTGGTCCGGGGGTGTGACAGATTGGTATCAGAGCATTGTTTATAGTGAATTGGTATATCTAGCCACACGAGATATACAACTATAAATACAATGGGACTAAAACAAACTCTGCCTAAAAGTATACTTTAAGAAGATAAGTATTTATAAAAGTATACATATTTACTAACCTAGTATCATAACAAGAAGAAACCAAAAGTAACTAAAAGTTGAACACTACAGCCAAACTTGGGCAGTTATGTAATCATATCTGGGATAAATATAGCTTGATCAACTATATTTATTTGAGATATAACCAACATGTGCTTGGGAGTGATGGTGGTGTTGCAACAAACCTAAAACCTACCAACTATGCGCAATAGAGAATATTAGTATCGAACATCAAGTTTAAAATACTATAGGAGTATTGTAGGATACTATAAAACCCACCCACACTGAAACTATCCATGTATATCTCGTTCCGCGACTCTTGCACAAACGACATAGTTGAATTCCCCACCAAGACTTCTACTACCCTGTCACTGTGATTTGCGGATGGGGCAAGGAGTGACCAAAAGAAGCCCATGGGGAAAAACCCAGAAGGGGACCCTAAGGGATACCTAGAGATGAATTGTGAAAGGGAAAATTTCGACCAAGAGACCAACAAGGATGAAAGCGCCAAGGAAACCCTTGATGAGCTTTACCCAATTGAGAGTAGACCAAAGACCCTTTCACCTTTCTCTTCCCAGATACGTAGACATCCAATATAAGTTCCCTTGGAATGAACATACCTAGAAACAAAACAATACCCACGCAAAGACGAGCTTAGGAATTGACTCCTACCCGGTTCAGGGCGCGTCTCCACAAAAGACAATCCACAATCGACATGCACCGAATTCCGATAGCCAACACCCTCACGAATCAGACATCCGTTTGGACCACAAGTAACCCAAAATGACTCCTGGTTTCCAATCCTCTGTCATGGAGTAATGGAGGCCATAAACAGAGTCCGGTGTACAGTCATGTGAATCCGATCCCCCACGAGTAACAAGAACACCATTCCATATACCTTGCGAAACCCATAAGTAAGACCAAAAAACTAGGCAGTGATCATTTGGAGACCACAACTCATAGCAATCAAGGCAAGGTCAGCCTCAATAGTGTAAGGAACACAAAAAGGGCACTCATAGTGTAAGTGATATGGCCAAGCACTCTTTGCGCCGTGTCGGTAAAAGAGGATCGCCACACTACTCGCCGTAAGTTTATAATGCCCTTAATCGCAACCGGTAGTAGTAAACCAAGAGGAGTACATCCTCCAAAAATCCATACATCTGAATCCGTTAACTATAGTGCTAGCTATGTGCTATTTTGACGGACTTTATGTCAGACAATACATGTTCCCACTCTCTACCATAACTGCATTATGGGGATGTAGGTTGACACAATTAACGCCAGTATGTTAAGATTATACGAGTAAACTCACTTGAAACTAACTACGAGTACTTACGAGATCACCTTTCATGTGTAACAGAGTCATGTCTTCTCATGAAGACAACTAGTATCTCGACCATGCACCGGTCCTACGAATAGACTCCGCCACATTCCAAGCCACTGTAACAGCGGTCGTGGCAATCGTCATGGCATACTTCAATACCAACGACACAAACGAAGTTGGAAGCAGTGTCGGTAAATTCAACCATAACAACAACCAGGGAAACCAACGAAGAACAACTTGCCAATGCACCCTAAAACCTAAACCTAAACTCAAGAAAAGAAAGTTCGGAAACGAAAAAGGAGGCAGTTCGACTCAGATGCTTACTAAAAGGCAATAAGCGGGATCAGTCCCTATCCCTACTAACCCTACTCCTACCACATCGAGACAATCATACCTTGGGAACAATCCACCCTGCAACAAGTGCAAATACCATCATTGGGGAGTCTGCCAGACATTTTGTTGCAAAAGGTGCAACAAGATGGGACACACCTCCCGCTACTATAGGGCCTTGGGCCCATGCGTCACCCCAAACCTTAACCCATAAGTAAGTCCAGTTTGTCACAAGTGAGATGCAACAGGACACTTTAACAGAGATGACTAACGAAGGAGTCGACAACTAGACAGGAAGAGGCGACAAGGAACCCTACTGCAGTTTTTGGTACGTTCCACGATAAACTTTAGCAGCGCCCTTGTGACATCAGAACACCTAACAAGCAGAAACAAGATAGAATCAATGGTAACAACGAAAATGAAACTAACAATGATAAGAACATGAACATCAGAACACCTAACAAGCAGAAACAAGATAGACCCAATGGTAACAACGAAAACGAAACTAGCAATGATAAGAACAAGAATGTAGAATACCTTGTCATTCCTAGCAACCAATACTCCCCAAATCGATGTAACAACTATTGTAACAAGGAGTCCAATGTCACCAATTGGCACAGATAGACTGGATCCTCACCTTACAAACCTCGAGGTCTGTAAATAGACTTTCGTCTTACACAACCAGATAACTAAACTCTTTCAGTCGATAACGACGAAATCCCTAGCAACCAGACCCTTAAGTCCATATGTAAGATATACCATGCCCTTTCCCTAGCCCCAATAAAGATTAAAAATCAAGGAACAAAAGGCATCAAGGGAATCCGGAAGGCTTCCAACCTTTCCCCAAAGAGTCCCAAAATCCCTTTGGAAACCTTAACCATGTGCTAAGCAGAGATAGAATCACCTCAACTCCTGGAAACACTCCAACAACCAAACACCTGATACCACTTAGCACGATCGCAAGAACAAATAGTGCCTGATCACGGGATCGACATAATAGATAAAGGAAACATCAGACCTAGTCCCTAACCACATGAAGCACCTATCTAACTCATAAGGGAGAAGGACGAAATTACCATAAGCACCACTTACTACGATTAAGCCAAACAAAGCCATCCACAAGGATCGATACTCCCTACCCTGAATCAGAGATTCGCTCAACCAATAACAAGGAACTGGCAGAGGCCGACCTACTATTAGCTTGGAAAAACCCTAGGAAGAAAACTCCAAAGATAATCTAAGACTCATAAAGTTAACTACCTCACACGCAAACTCAACCTTGGTGACCATAGTACCAACTCTTAAGGCCCAAAAAACTCTACTTCTAGGATACCAGAATCCCCATCCCTAGAAGACTGTTCAAAAGTCCTCACCGAGAAAGGTCCGATAACCCATAGCCTCCGATTAACCTAAGAACTCAGTTTAGACACTTCATATTCCATATATTCAACACTCATAAGTATCGGACCACCGAAGATCTAGAAATCCCACTTGACAAGATCGAGGTAAACAAGAATCCGCATCCCGGAAAGAAGCATGTGTGATAGACATTGACAAGGCTTGAGAGACCCACCTGTCCCTAAATCATGCACTCAAAGCCTCGGCTAATGCTAGACAAATCCCTAATCAAGTACTCATATACCAACAAGTGCCACCCGAGCATAGGAGTTGCATCCCTCGAGGCCCTGGGTGGCCAGAGGTGCAAATCATCCTCTTTTGAGCTGAGGTGGGAGATACCCAGCCGACAAGATGACAAACGCCCAATAGCACACTCACTAAGACCCAAGGTTATTTGAGAAACCACGGTAAGGATAGTCCAAACCCGAACACGACCCCAAACATCGTAACACCGACAAAAAGAGCTATGTAGATAGCAGATTAAAACCTTGAAATACCAAGTAGGGGATCAGGGTATTATTAAAGATCTCCCTTGGGGAAGAATGTCACGAGTTGAAAGGAAAGGTAAACTAAATCCCCGATGCATCAGATCATTCAAGATCCTTGCACAGATCAGTCCGGTAGCCTACAAACTCCAACTACCCTCCAAGCTTAGTGACGTACATCCTGTGTTCCATGTGTCGAACCTAGGAAGTGTCTATCAGACAAAACCCTCCCTGTCCCACTAGACAACATTGAAGTAAGCTAGAACCTCCTAATAGTTGATCAGCCTATCGAGACTATGGATAGAAAAGTTAAGCACACAAAGCAAAGTTGCATCCCGATGGCGAAGGTTCAAGGGAATGCTAGGCGTGAGCCGGTGTTCACTTGGGAATGCAAAGACCAAATAACTAAAAGTACCCTCACCTATTTCCGCATTCATAACCCTATCTTTCGAAAGAATTTCGGGACGAAATTCCCTCTAACGGGGGGATGATGTTATAACTAGCGTTTTTGGCTAGGAAGTTCCGTCCTCCGGTAAGCAAGGACTAATGTGATACTTGGGCTAACACATTTAAGTGTACAATATGAGTTCCTATTGATCCATGTAGTGTTAGAATGAAATCTCTCCAAGTATATCGAATCTCTCCCAAATCTCTCCATGTATGTGAAATCTCTCCCAAATCTCTCCAAGTATATCGAATTTCTCCCGAATCTCTCCAAGTATGTGAAATCTCTCCCAAATCTCTCCAAGTATATGAAATCTCTCCTAAATCTCTCCAAGTATATGAAATCTCTCCAAGTATATCGAATCTCTCCTGAATCTCTCCAAGACTGTGAAATCTCTCCCAAATCTCTCCAAGAATAAGGGCTTATTCGGTCCAAAAGGACCGAACTGAATATGAAAATTCACATTTTTTTCCTAACATGATTGCTTATTCGATCTTCTTTTCTATCGATCATTACCCAAAAAAACCCACGTAATACACCAAAAAAATCAACACAATCGAATTCGATCATCCGTATTACACCAAATCGATGAGTCGACGACATTACTCTTTGATCGATTGAGGTTTTCTCATCCTTGCGACGTTACTCTTTGATCAACAGTTGCGGCTACTTCCCTTGCGACTTACGATAACCTGGACTCATTGATCGATCATCATCGGTTCAAAGTTCAAACTTCAAAGTCCATTCACGATAAGAAAAAAAAGTCGGCCCTTGCGTCTGGAAAAAATAATCGTCTCATTATCGTTGTTTTCTAGTTTCTACTATGATCAAACTCCATTCAAGTCATACAAAATACAATATTTATAATCACATTGTAAATGTTATTCGGTTTATTCGGGTTATTTGGCTCCTTAATCATCTTCTACATGTTATTTTGGTTATTCGGGTCGGAACCGAACCGAACCAAATAATACCCGAACCGAACCGAACCCGTATTGCTTATTTGGTTCGGTTTTCGGTTCATACAATTACCCTTATTCGGTTTTCGGTTTATTCGGGTTCGGTTCGGTTCCGACCCGAATAACATCCCTACTCCACATACCCCAAATCTCTCTCAAATCTCCCTAAGTACTTTCCTCAGTCGAAAACAGCTCAAAATCGAAAAAGAAAACCTAATAGGACCCTTTTGGTCCTAACTCCTCTTAGTCCGGAACCCTCTTGGTACTGAACCTCTTGGCCGGAACCCTCTTGGTCCGGAATGCCTCTTAAGGAACCAAGAAGACTCGCTTCTTCGGAACCCCTAGCTTCCGACAATCTCGCACGCTCGGTAGAAGTGGCTCCGGAAGATCTCGCTTAAGACTACTTCGGAAGTGCTAGCCAGCCTTCGCATCTCCGGTCCGGACCTCCGGACTTCGCTTGCAGCTTCGGAACTCGCATGTTGACTCCAGAACTCCCTTTTCACCCACTTCAGAACCTCACAGACCTGTCCCTCCACTCTGGAATTTGAGAAGTAGCCTCGAAATTCACCATATGACTCCAGAATTTAGCTTTTAGCTCCGGATTTTGGACTATTTCGGACCTTTTCTCCATTTTGGGGTATTTTGACGTCAGGAATCCCACCAAACTCGTATTTTTCATAACTTAGACCCCTAAAACCTCTATTTTATGCCAAATTTGATTATTTAAATCATATTTACATCAAATAAAATTTAGGATTTTTAAAGATCCTATCCTAAAGTCAAGATAAGGACAAAGAGGTTTGACCTTGTGATTTGATGTAATCTTTCATTTCCCATGCAAATCACGGTATCCAATGCCTTACCCACCAAATATCAATGCTTGGACCATCATATTTGCATGCATCTAAGTTTTTCCCCCTTTTTCTCCTATTCTCTTAAAGCAACGTCAGTGAAAGAGTTTTAAGTTCCACTTCTTTCACTTCTCTCACATTCTCTCAAATACTCCTCCCAAGAGCAAAGTTAACGATCTTGCTGAAAGCAAAATTTCTCAAATCTTCCCTGAAGTTTTTTTTAAGTAAGTTCTCCACTCATCTAAGATTTTATATAATTTTCAAGATGAATCCATATTATTTTACTCATAATAATATGTGATAATCAACCTTAGAACAACATTCTTCCCAGAGGAGTTCCTCATCTCAACCAAAAGTTTAAGCTTGAAATCTTCACTCCATCACCTCAAACAACTCATCAACTAACTCAAGGTGAGCTTTATACCCCCAATTTTTCTAACTTTTATTGTTTTGGGGGGAGAATACAAGTCAAAGCCTTGTGTAAATCAGGATCTATTTGCTTATTGTGTATGCATGCCATCTTACATGTGCTTAAGTATGAAATTCCTTACACTTGGCCCAAAAACTCGAGATTTTGGTTAAGTCTCAAGAGTTTGGATTATTTTTCCACAAATCATGGTTAGAAACAAAAAGTTTTGTGTTACCAAGTATAAGCCACAAATTATTATATCAACTATTAGGATTTGCTTGAAGATTTGCTTAAACATGTTGTGGACAAAATAATTCGAAAATGATTAAATTATGGAAATAAAAATATTTGAATCATTTTTGGCCAAACATAAATGCAAGGGTTATCTTGGAATACTATGTCATATTCATGAGTTTTTATCAGATTAACAAACTATTTGTGATTATTTATAAATATTTTAATATAAACAATTTTATCAAGAACAATATATGAAAATAGAGTTTTCATGACAAAAATATTTGTATGTCATAAACTGATGTCGTAAAACCTTTAGGAACATAAGTAATGTTCTATATGTCATAAAACAGAAAATGTGTGTCATAACATGCAATCATAAATTTACATAAATTATAACTTGACACTTTTCTTTTGACTAATATGGGCCTGAGCCGACAATTCATAGAAAGGAAAGACCATATTTGCCTACTCCGATAATGTAGGGTCATTTTGATAAGAGTTCAAAATGTCTTATTTTTCAATAAACAAAATGGAACGAACATGAAATACCCAATTAACAAGTACAAATAACGATATGGAACGAGAACGATATTTCTATTCAATGAGCACTAATATCATTATTTATCTAACAAATAATGAATCCCGAACGATTGCTCGAAAGGTTGTCAATATTCTAGTCAGACAAATCTCAAAAGTACCTAAATATAAAAATATTAGTGTATGTATAAAGTCCTGTAAGGAGTTATAGCCAGAGTCTCGTGGAGGGAGAGCGGGAATTTGTGTATAGATCTATATCGGTTTGACACCCCGCACCGTCATTTTTTGCTACAGCTAGACCGGCCAGTCTACGGTGACAAATGTCTTTATCAAACCGAGGGCGCCTGAGAAACGCCAAAACAGGCTTACGCATGATTAGTATGGTTATAACGACTCATTAGAATATGTTATATTAACTAGAAATTTATACAAGGAAAACCTCATAAATAAATTTTGCCACATTGTGTTGACTATCCTACGCATGGTAGTGTATAGTCCATAGTGATTGGGCATAACATAGAGATTGTGGTAAGACTCATGAGTACTTAATGGAGATTTAAGTACTCAAACAACCCACACTTACACGAGTAAGTCTAAGATGAAAATATCCTCTCTTTTTCAAACCGAGATACATATGGGGTTTTGCTTTAGAGTTTTGTTATGAATTGCTTTACTCCAGCGTTATCCATAACAGGTAGTAATAGAAGGTATGTCCATGTATGATATGATGAGTAGACAAAAATAACGTAGTCAAACTTTATTTGCTCCACTTGTTTTAATAGGAGAAGTGATATATATGTGCCACTCGATGATTTGGTGTTGACATCTAGTGTGCATGTAACATCCCAAATTTCGGAAGTATGATTTAAGGGTTTAAAGTGTAATTTCAAAGAAGGGACTCGACTCGCCGAGTCAGAACGGGTTTGGGTCACGAATTAAGTGACCAACTCGCCGAGTCGGAAGCTGGACACGACGAGTTGGTTTTGGAATGAGAAAACCCTAATCTTAGGGTTTGCACCCTATTTAAAGGACTTTATGTCCTTCTCCCAGCCTCCTATTCCCCCAGAGAGTTCCAGAAAACCCTAATTTTGTGTGAGACTTCATTGTTGAGGAGGTTGGAGCTTGGAAGAGGAATTTGGTGGATGGAGCTTGAGAAATTAGAAGTTGGCATCAAGGGGCTTGTATAGATCTGGGATCTACATCAATTTGGTCACATCTCAGAGGTAAGGAGCCATTATCTTAAGCTATTTCCTTTTTGGTTCACCCTTGGTGGTTGTTTTGGCAGTTCCTTAGCTTGTTTGAGATCTATTTTGGGTTGGAGTTTAGATCTGAGGTTGCTACTCCAGATCTAGAATTATGATGGCCTAGAATGTCATAAAGTTTTAGTCATTGAGTTGTTGGTGAAGCCCCTTTTTCTAAAACCCAAGCCCTAGTGTGTTTTGGGCCTATATCTCCTTGGTTTCACGTAAAGTTTGCAACTTTATGTGAGGGTTAGACTATAGAAGAGTGGATCTACGGATTGGAGCCCCTGCATGGCTCGAAAAGCCATTGTATGGGTTGAGAACCGGAGAGACTCGGCGAGTCACATGGGTGTACTCGACGAGTTGTATGAACATGTGCATGGACTCAGCGAGTTGGAAGAACAACTCGTCGAGTCTGTTGAAGATTGCCTTGGACTCGGCGAGTCTGTTCTTGGAATCAGCAAGTCAGGTCGCAGAACCCCAACCTCTTTTGGTTAAAGCCTTGGATTAAGTGAGTCGGTCGGCGACTCAGTGAGTCGGACAGGATGGGACTCAGAGATCGTTGGACTCGGCGAGTCTTGGGGTGACTCGGCGAGTTAAGTTGTGTTATGAGAGTTTTCTAGGAATGGGAACTCGGTGAGTCGACGGGTTGACTCAGCGAGTAGAATCAACCAGGAAGGTTGACTTTGACTGAGGACTTTGACTTTGACCAAGAGTTGACCAATTTGACTTCCAAGGGTATTTTGGAAATTCTGGTATTTATGGAATTGGTTCTTTGGTAGTGTTCTTTGGTGAAGTTCGTGTCGGTGGTCGGAGCAGCTTGGTCTTATCACTTCCGTCGGCAATTGCAGGTGAGTTATCCTCACTATATCGATAGGGTCTACGACACCAAGGCCGACCCTTTATCGGATGGAAATCCAGGTATTGTTTGTTATGTTATTGCTTTGCTAGATCTGCATCCTAGTATTTAGGATGGTGTTATGTTAGTGACCCGGTTAAGGTCGGTACCTGGTATATAGGGTAATGTTATGCTAGTGATCGGTTAGGTCAGAATCCTGGTTAGGATGTTGATATGCTATGTGATATGTTAGACTGTTTGTCTGGTTAAGGATTTGTTATGTGATTAATTGTTTTATGTGCACATGGTTGTTTGACGGGGGTTGGGTTGAGGCGGGTCCTGCTTTGTGCTGTAGGGCAACATACCCAGGGCGGACCGGCTATTCTGAAGGCCCAACAAGTGGTCCGGATGGGGTGCAGGCCCCAAGAAGGCGGACCAGACATGCCGAGGCTCGGAGAATGGACCAGGCCGACTGAAGGCCCGGTGTGGGCGGACCAGTCATACTGTAGACTCAGAGAGTGGACCAGGTGGATTGAAGGCCCGGTGCGGACGAACCAATCATATTGTAGACTCGATGTACATGGCTAGACTCTAAGGGTGGACCAGGTGGACTGAAGGCCCGGTGTGGGCGGACCAGTCACACAGTAGACCCGATGTGCATGGCTGTTCTATTTGGGATATGTTATGAGTATGTCTAAAAAAAAAATTGCAATTGAAAATGTCTAAAAATAAATTGCAACTGAAAATGTCAACCTGGTGTGGGCGGACCAACACAACAATAAGACTCTAATGCCAACTTTTGAAAATAAATTGCAACTGAAAATGTCTAAAAAAATACAAAAAGGTAATTGTGCATATATACACATTTGATGCATATTAAAATGTACATATACGTACATTTCAAAATAAAATGTGAAATCTTTTTTTAGTATGAATATGTTTTAAAGGCGTTATTTTCAGTTTAATGGTGGTGTTGTTTTTGAAAAATGTTGACCATATTAGTAATTATATGGTTCTCATATTTATATTACTTCTCAAAAACTCTCTCTCTCTCTCTCTCTATATATATATATATATATATATATATATATATATATATATATATATATATATATATATAGAGAGAGAGAGAGAGAGAGATAAGTTCAAATGTTTTTAGCAACTATTGTGTGCATGTATGCACCAATGAGAATCGAGGAAATAATAAATCTTTAAATAAATCATGTAAAGGTATTATAGTAATCTTTGCATTTTTAATTATGGTAATTCATTAACTTCCTACAACCTAGTTTTCTCCCCTCTTTATCTTCAAACGATCGCCCTAAAAAATCTGTAGCCGCACCTGATCAATCGGTAACTTCAATGTTGTTCCTCTACCAGCCGACCATCACCGATTTCCTCTCCTCTCCTCCCATCCCTAATTTCAATTTAATCCCTCTATTGGCAAATTAGGTCATCCCTGAGATCAGCCTACTTAAATTGAGTGCACGCTTAAACCAAATTGAATCCTCCAACTTCAAGGGGTAACAACATCGTACGCCTTGAGTCTCTCTCACCAAGCGAAGAAGCTCCGACGTCTCATTCCAGCCACCGTTTCCTTGTTTCTCAATTTATCAGCTCCTGTAATTGGCTCTCTTGTATTACAATAGAATACAGGTATATGATTTGATTATTACCATTTTCATGGGGTTACTCCTGCAATTGGCTCTCTTGTATAATGACCACTCTGTTTGTTTCAAATTTACATTTTCTCGCAAGTTGCTTAGGTGGATCTATCAAAAGTATGTTGTTGAATAAAGATATGTACGATTGTAATTAGTCTTTTTAATTGCATGAATTTGAGATGTTTCAATTCTTTGCTACCTAATAACCGATGTTGGATACATATCATGCATTCCAACTGTTCGACGAAATGCCAGTAAGAAAAAAAAATTCTCAAAAAATAAAAGATTTATTTAAAGAAAATGATAAATGAAAGACTTTGTATTTTTAATGTGTAGTTGTTACAAGTGTATCACTACGAATTACTTGGCAATGAATTTCTGATAGAAATGGCTTGAAGAATGGCTTGAAGACCTGATGGGAAATGCTTGAATAATGAATTAAAGAATGATCACACTCATTGTTTAAGAATGTTGTTATTTTTTAAGAATTATACTTGTTATTCTTTCAGAATGTTTGTTATTATTTAATGAATCACAATCATACATTGTAATTATTTGGTATATTATTAGTTCAAGAATCGATTTTGTGTATTCTTTCAGAATGTATTTACTAGTTTATGGTTGACATTCTGTCATTCTGACAGAATAAATCGAAAAATATATTTACTAGTTTATTGCTAACATTCAATCATACATTGTAATTATTTGGTATATTATTAGTTCAAGAATCGATTTTGTGTATTCTTTCAGAATGTATTTACTAGTTTATGGTTGACATTCTGTCATTCTGACAGAATAAATCGAAAAATATATTTACTAGTTTATTGCTAACTTTCTATCATTCTGACATAATAAAATCGGATTTTTAATTTTGAATTAATTTAAAATATTCAGATTTTTAAAAATAAAGGAATTAATTATCCCTAAAAATACGAAAATTTCCTTTTTTAATATAGGTTAATTGACTAAAATGCCCTTATACTGAAATTTGTGTGATTATATGGTATATGTTATCTTATTCTACTATCATAGACTCTCAGATCATGACTCTTGATTATATTCCATCCAATGGTCTAGATCTGTGCATTCTGGCACACAATAGTTATTAGAAACAAAAAAACCTAAGCCTATATATATATATATATATATATATATATATATATATATATATATATATATATATATATATATATAGAGAGAGAGAGAGAGAGAGAGAAATTTACATAAATGAATTATGAAAAAGACAATACACAAAGGATGGCCACGTAGAAAATAAAATACCAAACAATTTGACAAGATATTTTTTTGTGTAGATATTTTTCTCATCGCCTTTTAGTATCTTCTCATGATTCCCTTTCCACAAATCTTCCCTGTAAAAAAATATTTCAAAATTTAGATCCTCTCAACAAATTAATTATATTTTAAAACATGTATTTTTATATGTTATATTCAAAACACGATTTGAACAAGTATTCACCAAATTATAGACAACAAACTTTAACAAGTACTAGTAACCTTGAGTCTTGGTCTTTTATCAGCATTGAGTTTTCGAACATGATATCTTATCTTTCTAGAAAAGAGTCTACTTTCACGTTTCTTTTTATATTTCAGAACACTTGCTTCCCTTTTGGTTCGAGCTTCTTCCATCACCGGTACCTCTCCTATCTAAAACATTCAAAACTATTATCAATTATGATTTTTTTACATCATGTCATGTAATACATTCTACGGAAGAAATATCATAAAAGGTCACTATAGAAATTTCCTTATTTCCATCAAACAAATGATCTATTCTTCTAATCTACATAACATGTTTGCAATGATATCACCAAAAACCCGATACATTATTCAAAGAAAGTTGTTTGAAAAGTAAAATTAATCGAAATTTTTAGCAACTTACATAGCCATTGTCAGAGGTTGATTGAGCGAAGTCATCCGTCCAACAAGGACCACGGTTCGACCAGGCATCCATAACGTCTTGATAATTCAAGCTTAAATATAAACTCTCTTTCTTCTCATTATGCTCTTGATCTTCATCATCATCGACTTCTTCTTCTTCCCAATATCCCCAAATTTCTTTCTTTATGTTTCCAATCAAATTGACCATACTACCCTCCCGATTTGCGGACTTTTCCCCATCACAAACAGCCTGATCTTGATCCACTTCATTGATTGAAAATTCATCCCATTCGATCAAATGATCCCAATTGAGTTCATCATAAGTGATACTCATAACACCTTCTCCTTGATTTCTTTATGTTTAATATCCAAAATGCCCTCGAAATCAGATAGATTGTCAGCGTTGCTTTCAAAATATTCATCGATTATGGAATCTGGGACAAGTTGTTCTTCTTTCTTTGGAGACTTAAACACAGAATTTTGCCCCATTTTTCAGTGTGTGTGGGTGTGTTTGGCAGGAGGTGCTTAAGCTTTGATGTGCATGAGTATGAGGATTGAGGGTGTGGGTGAATATTATGGGGTTTGGGTTGCCTGGCTGGCTAGTGGTTGCTCTTTTTTTGTTGGATGACATGGCCTTATCTTCCTCTTATTGGTCAGAATATGCATCCAACATAGCACTTTTTAATAATTATTGTAAGGTCAAAAATAATTATATGAGTGGGCCTATATCCTTGAATTTAAGTAGAATATCAGTTTGGTTGTATGGCATCTTCTATAAAAACTCTTGTATGTCGACTTTAATTATCATCGTAATTCGTAAACATTTCTTGATATTTTTAGTCTTTTTGGTTGAATGTAACTTGAACAATTGTTTGTTTGCTAGTTTTACTTCATGTTGACGTAGAGCCTAACCGGATGTCCACCTATAACTAGAGTTGTCCTTGGAGGGAAGCTAATTGGACTGTTTGATGGATATTTAAAATAGAAGTATACCTAAACAGACTCAACTAGCCGAATAGGATATATTTGCGTCAGATCTATATAAGGTCAAGGATACATATCTTCACTTACTCTTGGGTTTTTTAGAAGTAGGGTATGTCTTATCCTTCTTAAAAAAAGAAGACACGCCTGATCATATATTTAATAGAGATATGTCTCATCTTAAATGAAAATAATTTATTCACATGTTATCCTCTTATGGATTATGTCACATGTCATTTTGTCATAATTTTAAAATATTTATTTTTCACTTGTCATTTACTTCATTTTTCATTTTTTTAATATATCATTAATTTAGTTTCCATAAATTAAACATACCATAATGATTATATCAATTTCAAATTTCAAATTTCAAACTTTAATTTCAGTTTTAAATAAATTTACAGTTTAAACCTTCGTATTTAACGTTTTTATATAATTAACACGTTTAATACACGAGTCTGACAACTAAACACATAATTTTTCTACATGTTTTTTTTCATAATATTTACTTATTTCAAATTTCAAATTTAAATAAACTTCCAGTTTAATCATTCATATTTAAATTTTTATTTTAATCAACTCGTATAATATACGTGTCTCACAACTAGTTTTTTTTAATAAAAGTATATATTGAAGAATTTCCACACCACTCTGTATGAAATGTAGAGTAAATTACATGTTTAGCCATTGGCGTTTGTTTTTCATAATACGATCTAACTATCGTGATTGTTGCAAGTTTGGTCTCCTTTCAAACTAAAGTATGGAATGTCTTATACTTCTAAAAAAAGACACTCTTGATCAAATATTGAAAGAATCTTGTTGGATTGACACTCATTGACAAGGTAATTTTTTTCAGTCTTATGGTGTTCATGTATGTAAGTTATGGTTATGTGGTTTGTAGTCTCACCTTAAAATTTTAGAGGCTCGGTATAAAAATTAAATTAAGGCCCCATATATTTTTTGTAAAATATTACTAAAGAAATTTCTTACTGCTAAAGACAATAAGAGTCCACTACTTTAACGAACATAATATTTATTGTTAATAATATAAATGAGATTTGTGACATGCAATTTTACTTTAATCAACATATTACTATTATTTTCTTCTAATTTTTTTTAGTAATATAATATTTAAAATATTCTCAATCAAAGGCCCGTTACGATAGGAGGTCCCATGTGACCGCACACCTGTACAACCTCCACGGCCGCCACTGGTGGTATGGGATTGGGAATTTGTAACCTACGTTGGTATAATCTTAAATTGGTGAATAAAAGTGGAAACACTTACAAGAATATGTCTATTTACACTTGATATTGATGATACTAAGTGAGTAGTATCATATTTCTCAAGAATTGATGAACATGAAGTTAGGGTTTGATATGGATAAAGGGGATGGTCAATATTGGCCAAGTTTGGTTAACAAGTGTGTTTAATAGATATTTTGTGGTATACATGTATTTTTTTTAACCCCGACAGAAGTGAACTATTATCATAATACAGATAAATAATATATATATATATATATATATATATATATATATCATATCATATCATATCATAGCATATCATATCATACTATATTATAAAGGAAACATTTTTCCTTTCACCACATTCATTTGAAACTCCCATGACTTTTCAATTTCTTTCAAATAATAATTATAAGTTGGTTCATAAGGTTAAATAAATATCAAATCTAAAGTGTAATCATATATAAACTAAATTTCAAAATTAAAGTAATATCTTTACTTCTACTTATAAAGTTATGTCTTTTAACTTTTAACATAGAATGCTTAATTTATTAGCTTTAATATATTGTTGGATATAATTCATTATCATTTTAAATATACAATTTTGGAACAATTTGTATAAAATATTTAAATTATTAATTTGAGTATAACTTTACAGGTTCAACTTAAATATAAATTTAGTTTAACTTAAATAACCCAAAGAATGTTTTGTAAATAGTTAAAAGTGATTAATTGTAGTGTGTTTCTAATAATGATTATAAGTTGGTTAATAAGGTTAAATAAATATCAAACCTAAAGTGTAATCATAAATATACTAAATTTCAATTTTAAAATAATACATTTACTTCTACTTATAAAGTTACGTCTTTAACTTTTAACATATTATACTTAATTTAGTAGATTTAGTATGTTGTTTTTATGTAAACCATTATCATTTTAAAGCTATAACTTTTGAACAGTTTTGACAAAATACTTAAATTGTTAATTTAAATATAACATTACAATGTCAACGTAAATATCAATTTCAGTTCCACTTAAAAAATTAAAAATTATTTTGTAAATAGTTAAAAGTGATAAATTGTAGTAATAAATGCAAAAATAAATGGTAATCTCAGTTTAACTAAAATATTTCCTAAAGATATTTTTATAATTGTTAAATGTTTTCAAATAAGTAGCTTAAAATAACTTACAATAACAATAGGTAAAAGTAACCCTATATAAATGATTATATTATTACCTTTAAAATCAAAAAACAATGTTTGATGTTTTAAATAATTATAATGATAGAAATTAAAACATTAAGTAAATAAATTTTAAAAAATTAATTAACAATAACAACAACTATAAATAACATTAAACCATATATTATATTTAATTTTATTCATGTGTAACTCGATGATAGAAGTCATTCAAACGATTGAGATTATACATTTATTATATATATATATATATATATATATATATATATATATATATATATATATATATATATATATTCAAATAATCAATATATTATATCAGTTTAATATACAAATTATTATATCAAATTTAACAACAACGTTATTGTTATATTTAAAAAAAACATATATTTGTATATATTTCAACTATATAGGCGTTTCTACGCAACGCGCGGACAATATTTTGTGTTATTCCATCCAATTAACTCATCGATTACAAGGTTATTTAAACAACATAGATTCAACTACTTATCCTAAAATGACTACACCTATTGCCCACTGATTCTCTATAGCCAACGTGTTCATTTTAAGGTAGATTATGTCTGAGAGAGAGAGAGAGAGAGAGAGAGAAAGAGAATGGATCCCTTCCTTGAGATGGAAAGGATACTTTTATACCTGCTACTAATAGATCGTGGGCACCTCACGTTATGAGCTTGATACGTGGCCTCCTCTTATTAGGAGATTTGCCCATGCTAACTAACTGCCAAGTGACGTCAGTTCTGGGCGTCACCTGACCTATTCGTCGCCTTCTGATTGGTTGTGGGTAAATAAGGAGATCACGTGGAATGCTCTTTCCTTGTGATGGGAAGTGAGCTATCAGCCCGGCGCTGGATCGCGTGGGCCAAGATCGGGTCTTGGTCATGATACTTGCATGGTAACGCTCCGTCTAGGCCATCCGTTAAGTTTAACGTGACCGTGCAGGGTAACGTTAACATATATATATATATACACACACACACACACACACATAGGGGTGAGCAAAACCGAACCCGAAAACCGAAAAACCGATAAAAACCGAAACCAAGAAACCGAAACCGAAACCGAAGCATAAACCGACGGTTGGGTTTAGATTTTTTGAAAACCGAAAATTTCGGTTTGGGTTCGGTTTTTGGGTTTGGTAAAACCGATAGAAACCGAACCGAACCGATTATATATATTGTTTATAAAAATATATAATTTATATTCAAATATAATCATGTTTAGCGAAGTAATGTCAAAATGAAGAGCTGGTTCTCAACAGATCTCACTCATATATATATATATATATATATATATATATATATATATATATATATATATATATATATATATATATATATATATATATATATATATATATATATATATATATATATATATATATCAAGGCCGGTCCCGACGATGGGCAACTCGGACGACCGACCATGGCCCACGACTCTAGGGGGCCCAAAATTATGGACTATATAGTTTATATATAAAAAAAAAAAAAATTATTACCAAAATGATTTTTAGGATCTAAAGTTAGATTAAACTCAAACTAGCTCAAAGTATAAATAATTTGGTTTGATTGTTATTGTTAATTGAACACGTTTATAATGAAGAATAAATGATATTTTTTTAATCTTTATTATATTTGTCTTTAAGGAGTCTTTTTTTTTGTTTTCGTTCTGGGTCCCATATACGTTTGGACGGGCCCTGATATATATATATATATATATATATATATATATATATATATATATATATATATATATATATATATATATATATATATATATATATATATATATATATATATATATATATATATATATATATATCAGGGCCCGTCCAAATGTATATGAGACTCAGAACGAAATATGTTTTAAAATGTATAAGGTTTGATTTAAAAATAAATAAAGTATAAGATCATTTAATGAAATTGGAAAGTAACATCTTCTTTAATTTTGAATAACCGCCGTTTTATGAGGCAAATTTAAGTTAATATTAAAAATAGTGAAATTGTTATAAGTGACTTATATCAAATCAATCTTTTCTTCTTGTATTTGGAACTAGGTGTGACACCCGTATATTATACGGGTTTGTTAAACCAAAAATTAAATATAAAAGTTTAAACAAAATTTTATTTAAATTTGAAATTTAACATTAAAAATTTAAAATTTAAAATTTCAATTTAAAAAGAAACATATTAAATAATATATGAGTATTAATATTGTAATTTATTGGTTATTTTCAATTAAGGTAATCATTAATTGAGGTGTAAATATGATGTGTTAATTAAGAAAAAATAAAAACAAAATAAGAAAATGACAAATGGAAAAAACATTTAATCAAAAATACCAAAAAATGACATGTGTCCATGTTAATGAGAAAGTGACATGTAACAAAATTATTTTTATTTATTAGGGAGGATTCAATTCGTGAGTTTAGATCCTTGAAAAACCATCTATCTATAGAATCATCATCATTAATCCTTTAATAGATTCCATGTACATTTTCAGCTAAGTTGTAATATTCCAGAATTTAAATATAAAAATATATTGAAGAGATATGTTGGGTTATAAATACTTGATGTGAACAATAGATTAAAAACGAGGATTTATTTAATTATTTCATGTCTTTGATTAAGACATTCAGTGTGGGGTTTTTTCGAGTTTAAATAAAAGTGGACCTATATGCAATAGAAAATAAGAGAAGAAAAAATAAAGGAAAGCCCATGTAGTTCTCGTTGGGTTTACTGATTCTGGAATCGTGTGGTGATAATATAAACTGTAGGATTTTTCATGATGATTCTTTTAGCCTAAGAAATATGAGCATTCACTTCATATTTTTATTTTTATTTTCTTATCGACAACCTCACTTCATCTTCTATTAACAATTTTTTTAGCGTTAATTTTATGAAAGCCGTTAAATTTTCAAGAAATTATGGGTTTTATTCTTTGATGTCTTTTAGGTTCATTAAATCCGAAAATTTAGATTAATGATGTCAAAATCATCATTTAATTGGTAAACAATAGACTTGGCAATAGAGCCGGTTTGGAGCGAATCAGCCTTGGTCCAAACCTTTTTAACAAATTTAAAAATCAAATCCAAACTCGCTCCATAACCTGTAGGGTTTTGAATAATCAAACTCATACCATTATCCACCGAATTATCTAATATCCAAATCCGTCCCGTAATCCAAAGGTTTTTTAAATAATCAAACACATTTTACTTAATTCCTAAAGTAAAATTTCTTAAATATAAAAATGTATAGTATATCTTAATACTTAAAATAAAATTTTTTTAAATAAAAAAAATTGATTTAGAAAAGGACATTAAATACTCGAGGAATTTCGATTGCAATTAAAAATCACTTTTGCAACAACTTTGAATTGATTTATGACTATCGATTATAGTTATCGCGAATAGCAATTGCCAACTTTTTTCATGTTAAAAAATGATTTTATTGAATTATAAATGGATATGACGATTCCTTGATGAATATAAATTGAATGACATTATGATTCTTGATAGAAGTTTATAAGTTTAGAAACCGACTTATGATTCTTGATAGAAGTCTATAAGTTTAGAAACCGACTTATCAATTCCTAGGTAAATGGAACGGGTCGGTGATGATCCATACACGACCCATTTAATAAAAGGGTTAGCGGGTATGGATCGTTAACGGGTAAACGAATCAAAAACTACGCTCCAAACCCATATAATCTTACGGGTTTCGATCGGATCAGGGTCAAAACCGGCTCCATTGACAGGTCTAGTAAACAACCGGTTACTCGGTTATACTCTCCACTTAGTGGGCCACGTTGTCTTCAACTTGGGAAGTTTTCGTGTCAAGAGCCCAAAGCAGACAATATTGTAATACGTGCCAGTAAGGGATGTTAAAAATGGTATTAGAGCTAAGGCACGGGTTGATGTGTTCGACAGGGATATCGAACCCTATAAAGGGGGTGAAGGTGGGTTGTACCTGATCCCACATCGGCTGGGAAGGAAAACAAAACATTCCTTATAAGAGGCGTGAATACCTTCCCTGACACAATGCCTTTTAAAGTCGTGACAACAACAGATCCCTTAAGAACTCTACAGTTAAGCGTGTCCATGCAAGAGCAATTCCAGGATGGTGACCCCCTGAGTAGTTTTTGTGTCGGGAGCCCAAACCAGACAATATTATGATACGTTTTAGCTGGGGATGAGTAGTTTTTGTGTCGGGAGCCCAAACCAGACAATATTATGATACGTTTTAGCTGGGGATTTTACATGAATAACAAACAATTACGCTAACTATCTTTTCCAAAACCATGTATTAATACCATTCCCTAGAGCCCTAGACATAAAAGATCTAGGGATACACCCAGAGTCATGAAGCACATTTATGAAACCAACAATTTTCACCCAGGCACCCCCTCCCTTAGGAATATGAGAATCCTCCATCAAACCCGCTCCATTACCAATTAACCATTTAATACAACGAACCCATAACCCCCGAGGTTCAGAGAGAAAACACCACCTCCATTTATACAATAAAGCCAAGTTAAAAGCATCCAAGCTCCTAACATTGAGACCACCATGCTCTTTGGAATTGAAAACAACATCCCTCTTCACCCAATCAATTTGCCTCTGATGTTCCTTTATCCCTCCCCCAAAAATCGAAACCTACAAGCTTGAAGGATATGAAAATTCGAAGCATGCGTCTAAAATAAAGAGAAAAAATATATCCCAAGACTCCCCAAAACCGATCTAACAAGGGTGAAACAACCACCAATAGAAAGCAACTTAACTTTCCAAGAAGATAAACTTTTACGAAATAGGTCAATGATCAGCTACCACCTTTTCACTCTCACCATCGAGTCCCCAACAAGAATACTAAGATAAGAGAAAAGAAAACACCCCGAAGAGCAACCTATAAAAGTAGCTATAGAAGTAACCTCGAGATCACCAATACCAACTCCATATAAATTGGATTTAAGAATATTAATTCCTAAACCCAAAATCAAGTAGAAACACCTTAGAATAGGAATGAAATTATGAATGTACGATTCATCCCATTCACACAAAAAAAGAGTGTCATCTACATAAAACAAGTGAGAAATAGAAAGTGTGTCTGAATCCAACATAACTCCTCGAAAACACCAGCTGGGACTACATCTTCTTTAGCCATGTGACGACCTTCCATAAACATAATAAATAAGAAGGGGATATAGGATCAACTTGATCTAACCGTTTGTGCAACTGAACTTTTTCAACAAGACTCCTATTTAATAGAATCAAAGATCTACCATTAGAAAAAATATAAGAAATCCAAGATCGCCATCTACACCCGAACCCCATAAAATTCAGAATCTGATCATTGTAATCCTAACTAATCGATTTATACACCTTCTCAAAATCAACCTTAAAGATCATCAGTTTCTTCCCTTTCTTTTTAAACCACACAACTAACTCATTGACCATTAACGAAACATCCAAAATCTGAAGACCTTTTAGAAAAGTCGACTACTCAAGCTAATTAACTTCTTTAAGAACTAAAGCTAAACGAATAGCTAAAAGCTTAGAAATAATTTTGAATTGCAAGCCAATAAGACAAATAGGACTATAATGCTTAATAGATAGAGGATTGTCAACCTTTGGAATAAGCGTGATAAAAGAAGAGTTGCAGCGAACAGGAAAATGATGTTTAGCATAAAATTCCTCCACAAAAACGTTGACATCCGCACTAAATATATCATAGAACTGTCTTAACTTGATTATTTATTTGAAATATATAAATAAAATTATATGTGGATAATCTTAAATTTTATATCATTTAACAGGTATTTATATATTTTTCTTTTTTATTAAGTATTATGAACATTAATATTAATTTATTAAAAAAACACAAAATCCAAAATGATTATAAATTTAAAAACTAACACAGTAATACCATTTTGTGCGTGAACAATCACGCCATAAAGAAAGTCATCTTAAGTCATATGTATTTATATATAACTAGGTGTGAGACCCGTATGTTATACGGGTTGATTAAAACAAAATGTTAATATAAATGATTAAATGGAAAATTTATGTGAATTTGAAATTTGAAATAACTGAAAATTATGAGAAAAAAACATGCAAAAAAATAAATTAATTAAAATTATGTGTTTAGTTATCAAATTTGTGTACTAAATGGGTAAATTATAACCAAATGCTAAACACAAAAGTTTAAACTGTAAATTTATTTGAAATTGAAATTAGAATTTAGAATTTGATCTTTGAAATTAATAGTCATTTTGATAGGTTTAATTTATGGAAACTAAATTAATGATATATTGTAAATGAAAAATGAAGTAAATGACAAGTGGAAAATAAATATATCTCAAAATTATGACAAAATGACATGTGGCCAATTAAATGAAAAAATGACATGTGGCAAAATCATTCTTATTTATTAGGGTAGATTATACATTATAGAAAATTGGATAATAGTAGAAAACATGTATAGATGTCATTTATATTTGAACCTAACTATATATATATATATATATATATATATATATATATATATATATATATACACACACACACACACACACACACACACACACAGAGAGAGAGAATTCATCTGAGAAAAAATGTTGCAAATGAGGGAATGAATTTAGACACTCATTTCGAATATGTTGCTTACCGGTGGACGGAACATATCATATTTATATATGAATATGTATATGGATGTGTGTGTATATATATATATATATATATATATATATATATATATATATATATATATATATATATATATATATATATATATATATATATATATATATATATATATATATATATATATATATATATATATAAGTGTATTCATATATGAATATGCAGCGGCTGTTTGTAGTGGTGGTGGTTATTGGTGGAGGAAGGTGGTGAATTCACATATGATTTATGAATACACTTACATTTAAAAAATGCATTTTTTTTTTAAAATGAAGTTTTTTATAAAAATTTGTAGTTTTTTTTTAATATTTTCTTTTCTATTTTCCTTTTAAAATTCATGTTTTCTAAAAAAATAATAAAAAAATCATTTAAAAAAATCGATTTTTTATGAAAGAATCCGGAATTTAATTATTTATGTTAATTTTTAGAATATTTTATTAATGTTATCAATTACAAAAAAAAATAACATTAAGTGAGATCGGTAAGATGACGATGATGTCCATAATAAGTTAATTTTAATCTAATTCTTCACCTTTAGTTCTCATGTTCTCAGGTAACTTTATATATATATATATATATATATATATATATATATATATATATATATATATATATATATATATATATATATATATATATATATATATATATATATATATATTTAGATGTAAGGTTTGATTTGAAAATAAATAAAATATAAGGTCATTTAATGAAATTGGAAAGTAACATTTTCTTTAATTTTGAATAACCGTCGTGAGGCAAATTCAATTTAATATAAAAAATAGTAACACTTGTTATAAGTGACGTATATCAAATTAATCTTTTCTTCGTGTATTTGAAATTCTATTTGTGGGTTTAGAATTACCCTTGAAAAACCATCTCTAGAATCATCATCATTAATTCTTTAATAGATTCCATGTACATTTTCAACTAACTTGTAATATTCCAGAATTCTTAATATAAAAATATATTGAAGATATATGTTGGGTCATAAATACTTTATGTGAACGATAGATTAACAACGAGGATTTATTTAATTATTTCATGTCTTTGATTAAGATATTCAGTGTGGGGTTTTTGGAGTTTAATTAAAAGTGGACCTATATGCAATAGAAAATGAGAGAAGGAAAAAATTAAGGAAGGCCCATGTAGTTCTGGTTGGGTTTTCTATTGATTCTGGAATTGTGTGGTGATAATATAAACTGTAGGATTTTCATGATGATTCTTTTAGCATAAGAAATATGGTCATTCACTTCATATTTCTATTTTTATTTTCTTGTCGACAACCCCACTTCATCTTCTATTAATAATTTTTTTATCACTAATTTTATAAAAGCACTTAAATTTTCAAGAAATTATGGTTTTACCCTTTGATGTCTTTTAGGTTCATTAAATCCGGAAATTTAGATTAATGATGTCGAAATTGTCATTTAATAGGTAAACAACCGGTTACCCGGTTATACTCTCCACTTCGTGGGCCACGTTGGCTTAAACCTGTGAAGTTTTCGTGTCATGAGCCCAAAACAGATAATATTGGAATACAGGTCAGTGAGGGATGTTACAAATAGTATAAGAGAGCTAAGGCACGGGTCGATGTGTTCGACGGCGATGTCATTTTATTAGACTTCATAATTACTGTCATGTCGCATGTCAATTTATTGATTATAAGGTCACGTACTTATTTAAATCAACGATTATAATTTTATATAACTAAAAAATATATTTTAATTAATATTTTTTTTAAAATAGTTGATTAACAATTTTGAATTTTTACTATGAAAATTTAATTAATTTTGTAACCGTGGTTCCCACGGATTATAAACTAGTATATATATATATATATATATATATATATATATATATATATATATATATATATATATATATATATATGGGGATAGGTAATATACATTACAGTCACACCTAAGCTTAGTACTAAACCTATAAAATATGTTGTTTTAAGTTAGTAAATATATCCGATTTGGTTTTCACTTGGTAAATATATCATCATGGATAACATTTCTTTCTTCCATTATCGTTTCCCATACCTATTTTCTTTCCTCCATTATCATTTATTACTTCACCCCGGTGAATATTACTTTTTTCCACTGTCACGAAGATCCAAGATAATCAATATTCTTGTTTCCTTAACAAAACTATTGCGTCCATCTTGAATCCACATCTCTAATTGTTAATCGTGAATCCCTTATAATAAAACAACGTATTTTCATGAGGTTTAGTACCTAAGCTTAGGTGGGCTGTAATGTATATTCACTTTTCCATATATATATATATATATATATATATATATATATATATATATATATATATATATATATATATATATACATACATATATATATATATATATATATATATATATATATATATATGCTTAGGTTATTGTATATATATACATACATATATATATATATATATATATATATATATATATATATATATATATGCTTAGGTTATTTTGTTCAAAGTAATTATTGTGTTATTGTATAAATAAATGTGGGCCAATCAAATATTTAATTTTTAATAAAAAAATGATTAACATTAATTTGATATTAAGAAACTGAAAAGGCCCCACATTTAAAGAAAATGGACGAATAAGGTATTTGTGTACATTTATCTTCTCCATTAAAATAAGTAACTGACTCTATTTATCAAAACTTCTCGCATAATCCCTATAACATCGCATGAACCCGGATTCCACTACCCTCTGTATCGGAACACAAAATCAAAGTATATATTCTCTAATCAACCAAAAAGCGGTAGATTATGTTGTAGTTTTATATATAGTGATCGATTCTTGAAGATTGTTCACAAAAGTTGAAGTGTGATCGTTTGAAGTAAAAGAAATTGAAGTATAATGAGGAGTACAAGGGCGACTTCTTTCAAATCGAGATTTATGAACACACAACATACGACATTGAATCTAGATGAAGACGATGATGATTTCATTTCTCCGCCTATAGGTATTTTTTTAAATTTATCGTTTGAATACACAACATTCTTTTTGAATGTTTGAACAATGAAGTATTTGCATGTGGTTTTTTAGTTGGTTTAAGTAAAATAGACCGAAATATTGTAAAAATGGGGTATTTTTTTATTAGGGTTTTCTGAAATTGAGGATTTAAAATCCGATTAAAATTTTGGATTTTACAGATATGTGAGTATTGTTTTGCAAAAAAAAAGGGTTTGTGATTGTTTATTTTGTTTTGTGTTTTAGAAGAGTAAAAAGATGTTGTTTTTGTTTTTTCGTTTTGCATTATTTTGTCGTTTATGTTAGAAGTAAGGCAGGTTAGAATTCTATGTTTTTTTTTATGTTCTTGTGCAATGCATTCTTCCAGAATAAGAAATATTTAAATTATTGTATGTGGTTGTTGTGTTAGTTTAGGGTGTGATAATGTTGTTTGTTTTTGTAATTTTTTTAGTATTTTGAGTTATTTTTTTAAAACCTTGCATAAATCTTTTAAGTGCTTGATGTTCAGATAGAATTTGTGATGATATTGTTGTCTTGTCTTATATTTTTTTTTGTTTTTTTTTTTTTTTGTATTATGAGTTATTTTTTATTTGTAGTTTTATTCCTGTGATTTTGATGGTTTACTTTATTTGTATATACTATATGAATGTAATTCTCATAGAATTAGTGTAAGAAAATGTGTTTACATTCTTAAAGAATGGGAACATAAGTATTTTAGATAGGGGTTATATAGATTGAAGTGTGACTGGTTAATCTGGGAATTGCTAGTAAGTAACTGTATATTTTTTATTACCGTGATATTGGCTGAATTACTTTATTTGTATTTACTATTTGCTTTTAATTCTCACAGAAACATTATGTATATATGTGTTGCATTCTTACAGAATGAAAACATAAATGGTATTGATAGTGGTTATAGATATTGAAGTATGGAGGGTTACTTTGAAAAATATTATTAATGGACTGTAATCATTTGTTTCAATAGTTGTTGCAGAACCTGATCTAGAGCCAATTAATGTTGATACTACAATCCAAACAAATTTGAGAAGGAATTATCGTACAAGATCAACACCCGTGAAAGAGAATATCATTTCTCAACCTACAGGTAGTTTTATTTTTTTGGTTCATGAAAAAAAATAGCAATAATTTTAGAAAATGTTGATAGCCAACATGTATCTTTTGTTACTTAATGACGCAGAAGGTGTCAGAAGTGAACCAATTGATATAAATATTGTTGGATCAAGCAAAACAAAGAAATAAAGGAAAAAAACTTCAAGATCAGAACATGGAAAGAAAAATGTAGAATTTGGAAAATCAGGTAAGATCATAAGTGCTTCTAATTAATGATTTTTAGTATATAATTATGATATGGCTAGTATAAAATTAAGTATTCTATTCAAGTTCTAGTAGACAATGAGTAATTTTGTTTGTGTGATTTAACAGCTGTTAACAAAGATAAAGAAGAGACAATACCTACCGATAGCACAAGTGTAGGAATGATGAAAAGGAAAGGTTCTGTGAGAAGTACACCCGTTAAGGATAATAATAAATCGTCAGAAGCAAGTGGTGAAAGGAAAAAGCCAAGAAGTTTAAATGAGTTACTTGTGGAGAGTATAAGTAGGTCAAAGAAAGACATTGATATGGCAAAAATTTGTGTGGATATGGAAGATAAGGAAAATGTTGTAAAAAGAAAAAAAGGTAGTGAATGATGCACATTCAAAGAAATCTCCAAAGAGAAAGAAGGGAAAATAGAACATAAGAATGTTAAAATGAAAACCATGGAGGGGAAGTTTAGAAAAGTAAGCAAGGACCATCCAAAAGGTTATAGAAGAGTTGCAACTAGGATGACTCCTAGAAGGATTAGTGTAGCTGTGAAAGTAATGTCCCATGCACAGAAAAATGGGATTGTGTGTATGGGTTTTGGTTCAATTCTGAATATTGACATGGACACTACTTCGGGGTTACTTAATTATTATCTGTTAGATCACTATGATCCAAATAGTAGCCATCTAGTTCTGGAGAATATGGTGATAGCAATTACGAAAGACACAGTGCATGACATGTTGGGTTTACCAAATGTAGGGGAAGAATTCTTGAGCATGATTAGTTGTGAGAAAGATAATGAAGTTCTGAAAGAATGGAAAATTCAATATGATAAAAAAGGGTTTAATGGTGAAGAATACCTGAAAAGGATCAAAAACACAAAGCAAGACAATCTTATGTTTAGGCTGAATTTCCTGACCCTTTTCATTAACACATTTGTGGAATTAACTTTGAGTGGTACCAATCAAATAAGTGTTGTGAATAAGTTGGTCTTGGTAAAAGACTTCTCTAAAATTGATTGGTGCAAGTATATTCTAGATTGTTTGGTCAGTAGAAAACAGCTGTGGAGAAGGGATAATAAGACATAATATTACAATGGATCTATACTAGATTGTTTGGTCAGCAGAAAATAGTTGTGGAGAAGGGATGATAAGACATGCTATTACAGTGTACCTATACTCGTTTTGACGGTAATATTGTTGCCTCGATTAGATATTTAGTTTATTTTACAATGGAATATGTATATCGAGCTATTTAATGTAATTTTTTTGATGTAGCTGGTGTATGTATATAACATGAAGTTCTCAGGTTTGAAGATAGTGAAAAGGTTACCGTTTGTCAGAAATGTTACGGGTGCTCTCCTTGAAAAAATAGAGGAGTTGGAGATTAGTGTAAGGGGATTGGTAGGCAGCTACAGGAAAACTTTGAAGATGTTGATGATGATGATGAAATGGTTGATGAAGATGAAATGTTGGACGGGCTGATGAGAGAGTATGGGGATGAGGAGGTAAGACATAAATCCTTGTAGTCTTCTTGATCTTTAGCATAGAGTCACAAATACAACTCCTCTAATGGTTCACAAACCCTACAAGCAAGAAGGCAATATGGGAGAGCGTGAGAGATGCTAGAAATAGGCCTAGGGTTCTCTTAGAATCAAGTGGTAGCCAATTTCAATATCATAGGGGTCTTATTTATACTGCTAGCTGCTAGGGTTTCAGCCTAAACCCTAATGGATAGCTTAATCACCAAGCAGCCCATAGAACCTTCTAGATTAGGGCCCTTGGACGAAAATATGATGGATCCCCATCATAATTTCGTTCCCCCTTAGTCCATTAGGTTCTCCAGCCCAAAACTCAACTATCATGCATTTGACAGTTTATACCCCTTTATTTAATTAGTCTCTTTTAGTCACCAAATTAATTCCTAATTAATTTATGATCAATACTAATTAAATAAATATGATTTCTCCTTTAATATATTATTCTTATAATATATTAATAAACCATAACATTCTCTCTTTCTCCTTAAATTACCTTGTCAAGTTACTTTGGAGAAGGCAACCCAAAAGGACCATGCACAACCGGGTCAAGTACATACCAAATATAGTTACGGGCTTAGACACTATTCCAACAGTCTCCCACTTGGATAAGTCTAGTAACTATATCTCACATATGACTTTAGAATCCGATTAGCAATCGTAGCTCTTATACTTTGCTGTCAACTCTGATCAACTTGTCCTTTAGATAAGGGATCGTATAATCCTCCGTTCTAGATATCATGCTGACAATGCTTATTGTCCAGCATTTGTTCCATGATTTCCGATTCGTTTGACATAGAATTTAGTTGAACACATCAACTTCATTCTGATCGGTCCCGGCACATAAGTCAAACCAAATCATCAAGTGGCCAAGATATCACTTTTATTCTCATAGAATAAAAGGAACATATCAACTTCGACTCATATGCATCTATTATTCACTAATTGAATCATGCACAATAATGCGTTTTATAACATCAAGTTACTGATGCGTTTGCACATCATCAATGCATAACCAACCAACAAACAACAACCATATCTCTAAGTTTTAAGACTATATGATATTATCGCTTTGCGATCACTTAAGGCAAAACACCACGAAGTGATACCAGCAAACTCGGGTTTATTCCAATGCTCAAATCATATTCATAAGCACTCATGAACTTTGCAGCAAACCTTTGCTATGCCCAAAGCCTTTTAGACAGTCTACAAACAATTCATGACAGTCTTCATTCATATCTACTTCCAAAATATGACTGACCGTGGACTATTTGGATAATCCTGTCATTCAGGAAGTCAAAACATGCAAAATTGAAACAATAGATAAATAACCAACACAAGATAGTATCTTTACTCATAAATAACACAATTTTATTTATTAATCAAATGTCAAGTACAAACTATCTATTACATGTTTCCTATCTAATCCAAACTTATATCATCCTTCAACCCAATGTTCCTAGCGTGCTGCAAGTGTTTGACCTTACTCAGTCCCTTCGTATGGGGATCTGCTAGGTTTTCTTTTGATGATACCCTCTTCACAACGAGGAGTCCCTCTTCTACCCGATGTCTGATAAAATGGTATTTTCTATCGATATGTCAAGATCTACCATGATCTCTCAGTTCCTTAGTCAAGGCAACCACTCCTTCATTATCACAGAAAATTTCCATCGGCTCCTTTATGGATGGCACAACTCCAAGGTATTCAATGAAGTTCTTCAACCATATAGCCTCCTTTGACACTTCGCTCGCCGCAATGTACTTTGATTCACATGTTGAATCAGCTACGGTCTCCAGCTTGGAACTTTTCCAAGTCACTGCTCCTCCATTTAGGGTAAAGACCCAGCCCGACTGCGATCGGAAATTATCCTGATCCGTCTGAAAACTAGCGTTACTGTACCCTCGTACCCTTAAGTCATCACTCCCACTGAGGACTAGAAACCATTCCTTGGTCCTTCACAGGTACTTAAGAATATTCTTAACTGCAACCCAATGAGCTCTACTAGGGTTCCCCTGATATCTGTTGACCATGCTCAAAGCGAAGGCCACATCAGGGCGAGTACAAGTCATAGCGTACATGATAGAGCCAACCGCGGAAGCGTAAGGTACTCGACTCATATCAGCTATCTCTGCCTCTGTACTCGGGCTCTGAGTCTTACTCAGCTTGGTATTGCTTTGGATTGGCAACTCCCCTTTCTTTGAATTTTCCATACTAAAACGCTTTAGTACCTTATCCAAGTATGTATCCTGACTGAGTCCTATCTGTCTCTTTTCTCTGTTTCTTACTATCCTTATTCCCAGAATATGAGCAGCCTCTCTGAGGTCTTTAATAGCGAAACATTTCCCATGCCAGGACTTGACCTCCTGCAACATTGGGACATCGTTTCCTATGAGCAGTATGTCATCGGCATACAATACGAGGAAGCTCACTATCCCCCCACTGGCTTTGACATACACACAAGATTCATCTTCGCTTCGCAGAAAGCCAAACTCTTTAACCTTCTCGTCAAAACAAAGATTCATCTGTGAGATGCTTGTTTCAATCCATAAATGGATTTCTCAAGCTTTCATACTCTATTTGGATGCTTCGCATCGACAAAACCCTCTGGCTGATTCATGTAAACATCTTCAGCCAACTTTCCATTAAGGAAAGAGGTTTTCATGTCCATCTGCCATATTTCATAATCATGAAACGCAGCTATTGCAAGCATTACCCTAATAGACTTTATCTTCGCAACTGGTAAGAAAGTCTCATCATAGTCAACTCCAGGAGTTTGAGTAAAGCCCTTTGCAACCAATCGCTCTTTATAAGTATGCACTTTCCCATCCATGTCCGTCTTCTTCTTGAAGATCCATTTGCACCCGACTGTCTTACGACCCGGTACATTATCAACCAAATTCCAAACTTGGTTGCCGTACATGGACTGAATCTCCCTGTCCATCGCCTCTTTCCATTTCGCAGACTCCGGGCCAGCCATGGCTTCCTTGTAGCTGCTAGGTTCATCCAAATTTACTAGTGTACTATCACTAATAAATGTATCCCCTTCAGTAGTAATATGAAAACCATAAAATTGGGGTGGAACACTAGCCCTAGTGGAACGTCGAAGAGGTAAGGATTCGTCAACAAGTTCAACAAGAGTTTCCTCCTCAAGTTGAGTGCCAGTGTCAGAGGTTCCTTCATCGCTTTGATCTTGAATATCTTCAAGCTCAATTTTCCTCCCACTGTCTTCTTGGCTTATCAATTCCCTTCCTCGGAAAACTCCTATTCTAGCAACGAAGACAACATTGTCACTCGGTCTATAGAAAATATAGCCAAAAGACTTGTGTGGATAGTCGATGAAATAACACTTCTCACTACGAGGTTCGAGCTTATCGTGAGTCTCTCGTCTCACGAAAGCCTCGCAACCCCAAACCTTAATATGTGCCAACGAGGGAGCCTTCCCTATCCACATCTCGTGAGGAGTCTTGGAAACCTTCTTGGTGGGAACTAAGTTAAGTATATGGGCGGTAGTCTCTAAGGCATACCCCCAGAAAGATATTGGTAACGAAGTCCGACTCATCATAGAACGAACCATGTCCAACAAGGTACGATTACGTCTCTCAGCCACACCATTCAATTGTGGCGTCCTTGGAGGCATCAATTGCGAGACAATTCCGCATTCCTTTAGATAGTCGTGAAACTCAAGACTTAGGTACTCTCCTCCTCGGTCTGACCGAAACATCTTGATTTTCCTGCCCAGTTGATTCTCCACTTCATTCTTAAACTGTTTGAACTTTTCAAAGGTTTCCGACTTTTGCTTGATTAAGTAGATATATCCATATCTGCTATAATCATCTGTAAAAGTCATGTAGAAGTGGCAAGCATCCCTTGTGGTGGATCTAAAGGGCCCACACACATCGGTGTGTATGAGATCTAATAAGCCCTCACCCCTCTCACAAGTGTTAGTAAAGGGTGACTTGGTCATCTTCCCAAGTAAACAAGATTCACACGTGTCATCGTCCCTAAGGTCGAATGACTCCAACACTCCATCCTTTTGGAGTTGGGCTATGCGTTTCTTGTTGACATGGCCAATGCGACAATGCCACAAGTATGCTTTGTCTAGACTAGTAGACGAATCAATATTCAAAACATTATTTCCTAAATTATCAACAACCATCACAGATTCATAAATCTCATTACAAGGTAATGCATTGAAATAAAAGACACCATTCAAATAAACGTTAATAGAACCATTACTATTATCAAAAGAATATCCGAAACCTTGTCTAAACAACCCATGAAATGAAATAATGTTTCTTGCCATATTTGGCGAATAACAACTATTGTTTAAATCTATCCCTAACCCATTTCTTAACACTAAATAATAAACACCGACTTTGGTCACAGGCGACGATCTTCTGTTTCCCATAATCAGGTTCATCTTTCCATGTTCCACCTCCCTACTTCTTTTTAGGCCTTGCATATCAAAACAAATGTGGTAACCACACCTTGTATCAAGAACCCATGAAGTAGCAAATGACGAGTTATTAGATTTAATAGAATACATACCTGCAAAGTTGGGCTTAATCTTCCCATCTCTTATGTCTTGCAGATATTGAGGGCAGCTTCGCTTCCAGTGGCCCTTTTGGTGGCAATAAAAGCACTCTGCTTCTTTGGGATCGGAAGAGGGTTTAGCAGGGCCTGCTTTGGTCCCACTTGAGGACGAACCATCACGGGGTTTCCTCTTATGGTGGCTCTTACATGGAGCCTTCCTCTTTTACCCTTTCCTTGACCTATTGCCATCACAGGAGCGGCCACAGCAGGGGACAGTGCAACAGATTTTTCTTTGAGGTTGTTCTCAGCAGTCCTCAAGAGTCCTTTAAGCTTGCTCAAGGAGACCTCCTCCTTGTTCATGTGGTAGGTCATCCTAAACTGGTTGTAGCAGGAGGGCAAGGAGTGGAGGATTATGTCAATAGCCAAATCCTCATCAAACTTAACATTAAGTTTGAGAAGACGATCAACATACCTCTGCATTTTTTGCAAATGAGAGGTTTGGGATTCTCCACTCGCCATCTTAGCGGTGATCATGTTAGTAATGATCTCATAGCGCTCTTGCCTCGCGCTCTGGTGATACCTATCTAGCAAATCCTGATGCATTTCATACGGATACATGTCCTCATAGGACTTTTGGAGTTCGAGGATCATGGTGGCTAGCATGATGCAGTGAACTTTCGTAGCATCACGCTCGTGGGCCTCAGAGGCAGCCAGCTCTTCAGGAGTAGCAACATCTGGGATGATCTTCTCAAGCTTTTCATCGAGGACATATTCTTTGTCCTCTTAGCGTGTGATCATGCGAATATACCTCATCCACTCGTTGAAGTTTGACCCATCAAATGTCACTTTCTGACACAGGTTCATCAACGAGAATGACCCAGAAGCGTTGTTGTTGTTGTTGTTGTTTGCAGACATCTGGAAAAAGAAAGGAAAAAAGTTTGATTAGAAATGAATCCCTAATTAAACACCCAAATGAGAAATTAGGGCTAGGATCCAACAACATTATTTACAACTTAGAAAGGGATGCCGTACTCTAAAAGTAAGTAATTTGAAGGTAAGTGAATGACGATTCACTAATTCTCACCATGAAAATTGAAAAGGCAATTTAGGTTTTAAATGTATAGAAAACTCCTAGATCTTTGAGATTCATTGAACTTTTCAATGGCATGTTTAAATCTCGATATGCATTTCAAATTTGCGACTGGAATACCGAGGATCGCAAACAAATTATGAATAACCATGCGAATCAACATGGTGCACTCAATGTCTCTATCACATAATCAATGTGCCAGTAAACCATTGATCTATGACAAACATTGAGTCACCCTTCGCTACCAATGTCATCCCCAAATTGATGTGTCGGTTAACCACACGCGCTCCATCAACGTTTGACAAGGGTACGAAGTGTAATTCCATGGATTAGCATCATTTTCACATTTTACCCTAAAGTAACTAAGATTGGGAATTTGAAAAACATGTAGTTACTTTATATCTTACATTATACTTTTAATGAGGAGAGGGTTGCCTTATCCTACCCATTCGGCTAACGACCCTCCACCAGTCAAGCAAGCAATAGGTGTGAGTGTACACCCATTAAGTGCCATATTATAGGCAGCAACCTTATACCCACCTTATAGACTGACTTCGTGAATGAGGCCTACTAACGGTAAGACTAGCATTTTAAGTTATATATATATATATATATATATATATATATATATATATATATATATATATATATATATATATATAAAGCTTGTAATAATATATAATAATGTAGGGTTGAATTTTAAACTTGTAAAATTCTAAGGGTTTGAAATTTGAATTATTCAAAAACAAACTTTTAATCACAAAATTCAAATTTCAAAACTTGAGGGTAAGTTTTGAACTTTTCAAAACACAAGGGATCAAATAAAAAATAATTCAAATTAAACAATTAATTTCATAATTATCTATATTTGACCTAATCTTATTTTAGTCATTAGATAATTACCAAATAATTTTAAATAATCCATATTTATCATATAAACAACCAATATTAAAAAGATTTGAAATTATCTATTGTTTTGGCAAGGATAATCGTTTAATTAAGATAAAATTCTGATTTTAACTTCAAAAAACGATTTAGGCATCAAATCCAAGTCAAAACAGTAGCTAAATCCCGAAACACCCTCTGTCTGACGCACAAACTCGCCGAGTCAGACCTGGACTCGCCGAGTCCAGATACTGACTCGCCGAGTTGAGTCGAGTAGAGGCAAAAAAACTCGATTTTTAGCAAACAAAACAGTTAAGCATCACATACAACTGAAACAAATCAAGGCTCTGATACCACTGATGAGTTTTATGCATAATAAACATTCCTATGTGCTTATACAAACCCTAATGCATGGATCTAGGTTTCTCTATTGTACATGCTTTGATTCCAAGACTTACAAACCTAGATCTATCATATATAATTCGAAATTACCATAAGGAAAATAGATCTAAGTGGTTTACCTCTTCCAAGTAGCTTGAATCCTTGTAGTCTTCTTGATCTTGAGCTTAGAGTCACAAATGCAACTCCTCTAGTGGTTCACAAACCCTACAAGCAAGAAGGCAATATGAGAGAGGGTGAGAGATGCTAGAAATAGTCCTAGGGTTCTCTTAGAATCAAGTGGTAGCCGATTTCAATACCATAGGGGTCTTATTTATACTACTAGCTGTTAGGGTTTCAGCCTAAACCCTAATGGACAGCTTAATCACCAAGCAGCCCATAGAACCTTCTAGATTAGGGCCCTTGAACGAAAATATGATGGATCCCCATCATAATTTCGTTCCCCCTTAGTCCATTAGGTTCTCCAGCCCAAAACTCAACTATCATGCATTTGACAGTTTATACCCCTTTATTTAATTAGTCTCTTTTAGTCACCAAATTAATTCCTAATTAATTTATGACCAATACTAATTAAATAAATATGATTTCTCCTTTAATATATTATTCTTATAATATATTAATAAACCATAGTATTCTCTCTTTCTTCTTAAATTACCTTGTCAAGTTGCTTTGGAGAAGGCAACCCAAAAGGACCATGCACAACCGGGTCAAGTACATACCAAATATAGTTACGGGCTTAGACACTATTTCAACAATAGTAACAAAGGAGAGGCAGATGGTGGCAATGAAGATGGATTCTCTCCAGTTAGAGGAGTGGTAGTTCATGGGGACAAAAAGGATGAAGGTGGGGGTTTCAGTATAGCTAATGTGGAAAAGGTAGATAATACAGATAATCTAACCTATTCATAATTCTTGGAGCATCCTGAAGTGTTGGCGACAGCAATTAAAATGACAGATGATGCTATGTTGGATAGTTATAAAAAAGAAAAAAAAGAGGAAAAAAAATCTTGGAAACAGTTGAAGTATGTGAGGAAGATGATGAGAATGGAAAAAGGGGAAAAGAGAGCAAAAGTTACCTGTATATGGAAAATCACTGTTTGTTGAAAGAATTGTTAGAATGGGTGACAAGGTGAAGAAGGATGAAATGGCGTTATACAATTCAATTTTTGCATCAAAAAGAGATTATAAGTAATTTAAATAATATAAATTATTGGTTTTCTTTTAAAATGTGGTGTTATAAAATTGATTATATTATAATTGTTGCACAGGGGAAGAGAAATGGAACATTGGGAGCGATCATGTGTTGCATCAAGGATTCACATATCATTTTAAAAGCAACACGTTTATTCATGCGATAATCATTGATTGTTGGACATCATTACCCAACAAGATGGAGAAACAAAGGGATGTAGGATCAGTTTCAAGAGTTTTCTTTGACACAAATTTTTTGGTAAGTATTCAATTTAAATTTAGTTGTAATTAACAATATGTGTTGTATTGATTGATTTATCTGTTTGTACATGTAGTAGAGATACTAGATGCATCAGTATCATCTGATAGAACTCAAAATATTATTTGATTCGATGTTGAAACTACACCTTAAAAGTCTACCAAAACAAGAAAAGCTGAAGGATGTTGGACTGGTAATTTATCTAATAATTGTGTTTTATCACTTACAACCCTAACATACAAAAGTAGCTTATTGTTATAAAATATGTTTTATACCAGGTTTTCTTCCCAATAGTTGATAAGAGTAAATATTATCTTATATGCTTTGATCTAAGGGTTGCAACGTACTACATTATAGACCATGTCAACCGAAATGGTGATGTTGAGGACATCTATGGAAGAAAACCCGTTCTTGTGGTATGATTAAGATTTATTTTTTATAAGTTTTAAAAAACATGAATTTTGTAGTGTTAACAAATAATTGTAATATATTGATTGTATTGTATTGCAGAAAAAATTGCTTGGGAACTATTTAAAAACAGAACATTACCAAAAGTCAACAACTTTCAACAAGATTAAAGCTCGTGTAATGAAAATCACATGGAAAGTAGAAAAAGAAGGATCAGACTGTGGAGTATATCTTATGAGGCATATGGAGTCATATATGGGGGAAAATGAAGGGCGTTGATATTGCAGTTTTACAGGAAAAAAACAGAGTGATCTAGTTGCTTTAAATAATTTAGGAGTCAAATACATGGAAAAGCTTATGAAATCGAAGTACAACAAGTATAAAAGTATGTTGGAGAAAGATGCATAAGCGTATGAAAGGCTCGATCCATTGGAGAAAATGGCTCTAATGAATGAAGTGAAGGAAAGCAGGGAGAAGCATAGACGTGAAAGGCATCGATTTTAAGATGGATATTTTATGATGGTAGGATGGTTTGTGTTGAAAGACTTTTGGTAACATGTTTTGTTTTAGTCTATGATTTTTGTTTGGGGAACTATGTTATGTTGTTTTATTTTGGTCTAGGATTGTTTGTTTTAGGGAAACAATTTATCATGGTAGGATGGTTTGTGTTGAAAGACTTTTGGTAACATGGTTTCTTTTGGTCTAGGTTTTTTGTTTGGGGAACTATGTTAGGGTGTTTTATTGTGTTCTAGAAGTGTTTGTCTTCAGGAAACAGTTGAATGTGAATTATATTTGTTCTGGTTGTTTTTTTTTGAAAGCGTTAGTCTTTGATAGATGTTGGAATGTGTATATGGATATGAAAATTATGAAAATATGCAATGTGTTGAATTTTAAATTGTTTGTAGTTAATGTGTTGACATAATGGTAAGAATAATGATTGAGATGAAAGATGGTTTGTAGTATACAGGTAAGTTTTGTTTTTCAAGAATGTAATTATGATATGCATTTGGTATGGAAGTTTGATACAAGTTAGGAAATCAATGAATATACCATATTGTTATTCTGTTAGAATAGTTGAAACAAGATTTACAAAAAAAATATTTTCCACACGTTTGTTGTGTATATTCTAATACAACTTAACATAATTCTACCATAGTCTTATTCTGTAAGAATATATAATACGAGAATTACACTAAATTTATTTTGGTCATGTTTGATCTGTATATTGTAATACAAATTAACATTCTGCAAAAATTTGATAATATACACATTAATCGTAGATAAAAATTGTTAGAATTATCTATACATCATGTTCTAAAAGAATGATATAACTTGATTACAAGTGGTAGAATGTATGAAGATTATGTTCTACCATGTTTGTTTCAATGTTATATTTCAATATTTCTGTAATGTAAAAATATTGGGTTTTTATTTTCTGTGTGTGCTTCCACGTTTGAGCAAAGTTTATATTTCAGTATTTATTTAATTAATAAATATTGGGTTTTTTGTTTGTTTGTTACGTAGTAGTGTTTTTCAAGGGTCTTAAAATTATAAAATATCGAAATGGTTGTCAGACTTCTGAAAGAATGTATGTAATTTGGAAGATCTATAAAAATATGTTATGATGATGTTTATTTCCGATATTACATTGTTCTGTCAGAATTGACGTAAATGGCTTAAAGTTAAGTGTGTTTAATGAGCTTTGGAAAAATTGTGTTTTTGGGTAATAAAAAACTAATGGAAAATAGTGATTGTACATAGTGATAAAGTTGGGGAAACAAGCTTGGATAAAGAATTACAACAAAACATGCAATACTGGATAACCATATATGATAATTATATTAAAGACTAGGAAATTTGTAAGCAATATGAATACAAAATGTGAAACAAAAAGTTTTACTGTAATATAATATTTTTTTTAAAAAAATCTACATATAAAGCATACTACTTAGACACATTTTTAAGAGGACGACTTCGTTTATCATGGTTAGCCATCTGTTTACATAAAGCACACTTTCGTTTAGGCTTCGAACTTACTTTTTCCAGCATTTCTTTTTTTGATTTTAATCTCTTACCACGACTTCTAGTTCCCTTATTACGAATATCTGATGGATTCTCAATATCGGAAACATCATTAGTTAATTCTACACCTATAATCTGGTTGTAAAATGATTCTCTTGATGGCATCTCAGGGGCTTTGATGCATCATGGCTCAAAAATAAAATGCAACGATCTATATTTGAAAAAAAATCAATAGCCGTCATGTCAGAGTTAGAGTCTAGCAAAGAATTAGAAAAACGCCTTTTAATCAAGTCTGTTGGAATAACATCCCGACGCCACCGTCTCATAATGTATTCTTCAGGAATCTGTTCAATACTGTAGTACTTAAAGACACAGAATATGTGCCTACACAAAAGACCGACATGTTGAAAATGCATGCAGGTACACTTGTATGAACCATCTATTGTTGAGTGTGTAACCTAGAATATGTATGATAAAATATGAGTTTTTGTTATAAAGTCTTGTTGTGTGATTAAAAAGTAATAATTATATAATGAAGTAATAACATACCGTGTATTGGGTATCCGCTATAAGACAATCGTAATGGTATTCCTCAAGTATGTCATCAACAACAGGACTTGATGGTTGCCTTGTGCTTATGTTCTTTTGCTTCTTCAATACAATAATATTGTCAACACCATTACTAGAAGTAACACTCATTTGGAAACAAGTATTATCAAAATCTGAAATCTCTTTCTGCACCTGATAAATTTTTTTACGAGTGTAGACCTTTGAAGCATGTGGTTCAATTGGACTAGATGTGATGAATCTAGGAAGTGTTGTAGCAGTGTTAAAGTCATTGACAAATTGATTACGCCTTTGACGTTCCATAACACCCTCAAATGTCATCATAAACATTAAAAGATAAGAACCAGTAAGGGTGTTGTTCTGAAACGACCAATTTTGGCCTTTAGACAATGATGTAGTTCTCATAAGACCAGACATCGGTATGTCCTTGAAAAATGTAGGTACCCAACATCTACGCAACCGATACATCTCTTGCATCCACTTGTTATTTGAAATGTTAAACTCATGTAATCAAGATTTCCATGCCTTTTCAAAATCATGTGGTTCCAGCTTAGAATTCCAAATTATAGAATGAAAATGCTTTCGAATAGCTGAGTTTGTGGCTAGTTGGGATGTTATCTGAATTAAAATAAAAAATATATATTGGAATAGAATATATAATGCTGGTGTACGTCGAATGAAGGGTATGAATGGTATGAAACATAAATTCTAAAAGAATTTAGAAAAATATTCTAGCAGAACTACGTTTTAAATTGTAATTCCGTTAGAATTACAATTTGTTCTGAAAGAATTGTATTCTGTTTGAACAATATGTACTAACAAGGTAAACATAGTTACATTATTTTGAATATAGAAAAAATATTCACCTTGTTTGGCAATTTTTTTGTAATATGCCACATACAAAACCTGTGTGATGACATTGGAAATACTTCATTAAGAGCCTTATTTAAAGCTAGATCTTGATCTGTAAGAACAAGCGTATGTTCTTTTTTGAATGCTTTCAAAAATGCTCTAAGCAACCAAGAATAAGAACTACCATCTTCTTTACTCAAAAGTCCAGCACCAAAAGTCACACATTTTTTATGATTATCTATCCCAGTGAAAGGTACGAAAACCATATCATATCTGTTTTAAAAAATAAAAATTGGTTAGCGTTATTGGAATAAAAAAAAATATTGTGATAACATTGCAAAATTTAAAAATACTTATTCATGACGAATGTGGCATCAAGAGATACAACGTCTCCAAAAGCATTGTAGTTGTACTTTGCGGTTTCGTCAGCCTAAAAAATCGAATTCAATCTTTTCTGCACAACTTTAAACTCGAAAGAAAAACTTGGGATATTTTTTTTCCTTTCTAGCATCTTCACTACAAGGAATTTTGCGTCCCTGGAACCTATGTAAGAATTGAGATTTCTCGTACTGTTCTTGAAATCAGAAACCAACCCACCTCGAATGTCAGACCCACCCTGAAGTCCGGTATACAATCTATGTGCTCTTGAGGCACCAATATTTTGCTTTGACAAGTTATGAATAAACATCTCTTGTGAATAATCAAATTTCCTCTTTGTACGAGACAAAAACATGTTGTCTTTACCAAACAACTCATGATTATGATGTTCGACAAATTCAGCAACAATATATTTATTAGTACCATGTACTAGAATAAAAACAATTTTCGTTTTGCATTCACACCTAAATGAGTCTTTCCTTCTCTGAATCTTATTATGTTGAGGGTCTAAAGTATCCACTTTAGCGGTTCTTGGTTTACCTTCCCGATTGCATAACAAATGTCGTTGTGTGATAATGTCGGATTCGGTTGTTCTAATTGGTCCAAGCCTGACATCAAACCCTGCTAACGATGCATAATTGTTATACATTGATAATGTTGCACTATATGAATCAACAATTGAATTAATTTTAGGTTTGATGTGGTCTAAAACAACAGGAATCCAATAAGATGATCCACCAGAAGAAACATAATCATGTGTAACATGAGATTGTTCTACATAAAAAAACAAGATTAACCTTTATGCAAATTGAAAAATTCGCAAAGAATTAATCTAGTTTATTAACATTTTTTCTTATTCGTATACTAACCTTTCTGTAAATCAATGTTATCATCGGCTATAGTATAATCTGCCTCATGATCAATGAACTCGATTTCGTTATCTGCATCTTTTAAGTAGAATATGTGTAATGGATATATATATATATATATATATATATATATATATATATATATATATATATATATATATATATATATATATAAAGAAATACTTAAAATACATTACCTGGGTGATGATTACTACAATCACCGAATTGATATTCAGAATTGTCATATATATGATTTTCAATGTGTTCTAATGGGTCCTCATCTTTGCATGTGTAAGTTACGCCATATTGCAAAACACAATATACAAGTTCAACATTATTATTATAAAAATTAACTAGTATAAAAACTTAGAAAGATACTTCACCTAAATTTAGATTGCTATTCTCGGATATTTGAAAATCGATATTATGTAGAGAATCATGATCAGCTAAGCCGAAATCTTCATAATCATGTGCATAATCCTTAGGATATTCATGTTGATCATGAATATGATCGTCACCGGTTGATACTGTATCATCCATAAGATAATTTACAGCACGATTGAGCACCAGATGATTGGAGAAAGCAAAATAAATTCAATCTTACAAACTTCGAGCCAATTCATTATATATTAAAAAAGGAGAAACCGTGTAATTGATATGTAACTAAAAAGGCGTGATATCTGCATTCATTGTTATCAATTATTTATTTTATTTTTTTGAATTTTTAGAAACATTGTAAAGATAAGAATCAACACAAAATCGTATTTTTCATCATGATATTGTAAATATTTAACAGATTCATATTCCAAAGATAATAAATTCCATAGATAAGACTTCGAAACATCCTGCGTAAATTTGACTTTTAATTAATTTATTTAGCAAACTTAAAAAAAATATTTTGTATGAATTTACATATGATTTCTGATTTATTACGGCATAAACGCATATACTAAGAAATCAATGAATATACTAGACTGCTATTCTATAAGAATAGTTGAAACAAGATTTACAAAAAAATTATTTTTCACACGTTTGTTGTGTATATTCTAATTCAACTTAACATAATTCTACCATAGTCTTATTCTGTAAGAATATATGAGACAAGAATTACAGTAAATTTATTTTACTCATGTTTGATCTGTATATTGTAATACAAATTAACATTCTGCAAAAATTTGATAATAACAATTCTAACGGAATCTTTGATTAATCATTAATTAAAACGAATTTGGGAACACTTATTCTATATGAATAGAAAAACAAAATGCATTTAAAAACATACATTAAACTGTGTTTTTGTTTATTCTGTACATTAAACTACTTTTTATAACCACATTCTAACAAAATGTTTGCATATAACATTATGTATAACACAATTTACGAAGAATTATTCTATACAAATATGAGAACAAAATACATTTACAACAACATATCTATAGGAATATGATAAATAACAAAATGTATGAAATTTTAATCAAACTCAAAATGGAAATTATTAATATTAATTGAATGAAAACATAAACTTACAAGGATAAACCCCTAAAATTCATGAATCCATATCATTATTAGACTGAAATAAAACTCCATAAAATCCGATAAGACTAAATTGAAAACATTATTCAATTCCTAATATATCTTAACGAAATAAACATCTACTCTCTCTTGACCAGTGCTTGATGACAGTTCCTCCTATCATGACCAACACCAAAACAAATCTCACATCTTCCTTTTTTCTTCAAATCTTGATTCACTTTGGATTGCTTGACATTTCGATCATTGTTATCACAAAATTCATTGTTATTGTTATCAATATTATATTTATTCTGAAAATATATATATATATATATATATATATATATATATATATAATTCAAAATATGAAATATCATAAGAACAAAAATGATATGCATCTGATGAACGATTAGTCTGCACTATCAATAGAAAAAAAAAATTATATGCATAGGATGAACGATTAGTCAACAGTAACAAAATAAATACTGTAAGAACAACATACTTCCATTAATGAAATATTAGAATAAAAAATATGATATGAAGATGATGAACGATCAATCTGCAATAGAATAAAACGTATATGATGCATATATATATATATATATATATATATATATATATATATATATATATATATATATATATATATATATATATATATATATATATATGGAAAAGTTCAATAGAGAACCATAATTATGAGTTCTTCAAGGAACCAAATCTTTTTTTCAATTTCTAGAGCTTATTCTTTATCGAAAAAAAAAATCTAAAAATATCTAAATTCATATATTAACATTGTGAATGTGAAAAATATTTTTCGGATTCACCGTGTGAATCCGGATTCACGTTGTGAATTTGACGTAAAAAAAATCGAATTTTATATCATTGGAAAAAGGATAAAAAGTTATGAACTTCTGTATTTTTAGATTTTTTTTTATAAAAAATAAGTTCTAAAAGTTGAAAAAAAGATTGGTTCCTTGGTTAATTATGGTTCTCTATTGAACCTCACTATATATATATATATATATATATATATATATATATATATATATATATATATATATATATATATATATATATATATATATATATAGAATTTTTGTTGATAAGATCCATATTTAATAGTCTGATATTTAGGAATTTGATTGATATCAATCAAATTTTAATTAACTCGGTAAAATATAAATTATATGGTAAGATTACACTAATACCTTTTAAGAATATTTGGCCCACATTTATACATACAATAACATAATAAATATTTTAAACACTTGAATCTCTCTTTCTCTCTCTCTCTCTCTCTCTCTCTCTCTCTCTCTCTCTATATATATATATATATATATATATATATATATATATATATATATATATATATATATATATATATATATATATACACTACAACAATAAAACCCTATGGTGACGACAATTTCGGACCCTATCCCGACGACTTGTCGTCGGTATAGAGTCGTCGGCATAGTCGTGTCGGCATAGGTCAATAGAATCGTCGGTATAGATGTCGTCGCGATAGCGTCACTTATTCCGACGACTAGTCGTTGGTATAGAGTTTGTCAATCATATTTTCGGGGTTAAAAAATAAAGTTTTATTAATTACCTATAGCGACGACTTGTCGGCAAACCTTTAGCGACAAATCATCGTCGCCACAGGTTTAATCTATTGCGATGACAAGTCATCGCTATAGGGTTTTAACAGGAGCCAATGACATACCTATAGCGACGACATGTCGTCGGGATAGGTATTGTTTGTTTTTTTTTTTTTCTATTTTACAAATTTAGTACATTACCATTCCTGCATTTTTAACAAATCCAAAACACATTCCAACATATATCACTTAAAATGCATTAACTAAATACCATTGTTCAAATTCAAAACATCAAATTCAAGTTCAAATTGAAGTCGAGTAGTTAACTAACATTGTTCAATCACTAAAAAAACATCAAACATCATTATCATAATCATATCCTCCTCCTTCTTCTTCTTCTTCTCCTTCTTCTTCCATCCTTTCAGCAACTTGTTGAGAGGTACTTGCTTGTGTGTTAGAGTTGAATAGAAAGTTAGGAAATGGAGGTGGTTGGAAGCCCAGAATACATGCCGCCAATGATGCATTATATTGTTGCAAGTATTCTTGCATTTGTTGTGCATCAAATTGGGATTGAGATTGGGGTTGATATTGGGAGGATTTTGAAGTGGAACATCGTTCATTTGGAATTAAACCGAAGTTGGTGGTTGGTCTCCTACCCACCCCGCGAGCATGCCCGCGTCTCGTCCCAAGGGCACGTTCTAAACATTCTTCCTCGTCTACTATTCTGCATTCCCCAACCTCGCTTTGCATTTTCTCATATTTTTCTTGAATTTTGTCCTAAAATAAAGAAAACAATAAACATATGTTAATTAAAACAAACAACTAAACTTAAACATTAAAATATTAATAATAATCCTTAAACAAAAAATTATAATTAATAATAATATATTTAAACAACACATTCATTTCGTTTATCACTTACCCAATCTTCTTGTGCTCGACTTGTACACCAACCCGAACCTTCTTTGTAGCGCATTTGTCTCCAACCCTCAATATGTTGCAGCTTTATTCCCATTTTTTCCTATAATAAGTGAAATCAATAAATATATTTATACAAATGTTAATAACACTTTTAACTAATACTATAACATTTTATTACCTCTAAATAACGTCGTTAAGCATAGGGTCAACATCCGTGAGCACTTGTGTGCGGAAGTTTCGACCTGCAAATTTTATTTTTGTCCGACGTGCGTCTGTATTCATCGGTCAAAAATAACAAATTAATCATTTTGTTCCAAGATTCGGCGGACCAATCAGTCGATGGACATCTTCTTGCCCTTTCCACATCATGATATCCACCAACTCTATCAAAATGGTTTTTCATATCATGCTTGCGGTCTCGATAAGCTCTTTGCATGTCTGCTTGGATACCCGCTCGAAGGGGTTCCCACAAGTCTGTGCCCCGGTACCTATTAATATCAAAATAAGTCTGCAAAAGGAAAAACATATTTGATTAGTGAAAAAAATATTTAATAAGTGTAAAATTCAATACATATAAAATATATTGTATACTTACCTCTAGCTCGGGATATAAATCATTTTTCTAATCAATAGGAACACGACGCCAAGTATGATAATGCAACGGTACCTTTGATCCCACCAGATTTGAGATCAGTCTGACAAACATTTGCCCGTTGTCCCCCACAAATCGGTACATCCGCCCGGAGATATCAATATCCAAATCCAAAGGGTTACACTTGTTGTTTTCATACTCATCGTACAAATTTAAGTTTCTCCCTTTGCCACGCTTCTTCACATTCACATTCTTTGCTTGTGCTACACTTACATATAGAATTGAAAATTTAGAAATTTAAAACTTTAATATATCTAATACTTAAAAATTTAATGTAACTTACAAGATTGGCAACCCGATGGTACACCGCGTGCTCCCCCGTGTGGTGGTCTATCCCCACCGTCTCCTCCATGTCCCCTCGCGACTTTTGCCATCTGCTTAACAAATATTATAAACATTCAGAATATATAATAAAGCTAATTATAAATAAGCAACATTTGAAAATTTAACAAATATTATAAGCAATCAGGATATATAATAACTACGACATACTGTCAATCAGATTCATCACTTGAACAAAATACATGTACAACATCATCATCACTGTCATATTTTTCATTATTTATTTCTTCATCTGAAGAGTACGTATCACCATTGTCATTGTCATCGTTAATGAAATCTTCATTGTTTATAGTAGGAGCAACATTCCTCCTAGCAACCACACTTGATTCACCAACTTCACCTAAAGTCGTCTGCATAGGCAAGGTGCCTAAGTCGACAACCAAGGTAAAATCAGTTGATTGAGTGTCATTCACGACATCTATCTCATTCACAACACCGATACTTGGATGATTCCAAAGTTTCCGATGATGAACCTCTTCCACAACCCTCCAATTATCGGTTTTAGTAGGATCTTGGAGATAAAATACTTGTTTTGCTTGTGTGGCTAAGATGTATTGTTGATCATCATACCATGTTTTACCGACATACCATTCATGACTGGTATCGATAAGAACCATGTTATTTATAGTTTGTAAACGTCCATTACGTAATGACGCATTGAACCATTTACCACGAAAAAGTACAACTGATTTATCATATAAATAATGCAACTCTATAATCTCCTCAAACTGACCATAGAATGGTGTACCGTCTTCTCCGAATGTAACAACACCAGTATTTTGAGTTGTGCGTCGGAGATCACGGCTATTCACAACAAATCGAACACCATTTACTATGCACGCAGTGTAAGAATATGCACGCAACGGAACATATGCCAACGCTTTTAATTCATCAGTACAGTCCGAAGGCATATCTTTTTGGAGAAGATAAATCTGTAAGGAAATATAAGATTGTATGTTTAAGTAATAAATTAGTTTTACATTATAAATATATAACATACTTACCCTTTCTTTGAACCATGAAGGAAATTCCATTTTGAAATCACTTTCAGGCAATTCTGATTTGAATTCACTGAATATGGGACAAAATAATTAGAATAGCTAAAATATATTATAACACTATGGAAAATGTAATTAATAGAGCAGAAGCTTACGATTTGTAGCTTCTCATCTCATCCTCATCGCAATTGTTTAGCACAAACCAATGCAATGATTTTTTGGCCTCTTTACAAAGTTCAACGATTTTCTTAGCCGACATTGTTCGACATTGTGATGAGAACACAGAAAATTGCCTTTTTGGAAGGCCCGAATCATCATTTCTATCAGCACAGTTGAATTTAGTTTGCATACCCTCAAGATACATAGAACAGAATGTCAAAGCTTCGTCTGCAACATAACCCTCTGCTATTGAACCTTCTGGTTTGGCTTTGTTTCTGACATAATTTTTAAGTTTTATCATATATCTTTCAAAAGGATACATCCATCTCATGTGTACATGCCCTCCAAGAACGGCTTCATCAGGTAAATAAAGAATGAGATGAATCATTATGTCGAAAAATGCTGGAGGATATTGTTGGATTAGTGTCTAAGTCCATAACTATTTTGGTATGTACTTGACCCAATGTTGCATGGTTCTTTTGGGTTGCCTTCACCAAAGCAACTTGATATGATGAATTATGGAGAGAAAGGATTAAATATGATTTATTAATATATTATGAGAATAATATATTAAAGGAGAAATCATATTGTTTAATTAATATTAGTCAATAATTAATAAGAATGAAGTTTGTGGCTAAAAGACATTAATTAAACTTAAGGGACTAGAACTGTCAATTGTATGATAGTTGAATATTGAGCTAATGGACTCCATATTAAAGGGGTGGACGAATTCTATGGGGAAACCCATTAGAAATCGTCCTAGGCCTTTAAGGAAGGAGCCCATGGGTTGCTTAGGGCCTAAGTATCCAAATTAGGGTTTCCTTGTTAGATAACCCTAATAGCCTCACTATTTAAAGAACCCTTATGCCCCAAAAACGTGGTGAACTTGTTGATTAGGGTTTCCACACGTTTTGGGCAGCCTCCTTCTCTTCTCTTCTTCATCCTCTTGTTCTTGGTGTTTGTGAACCATTAGAGGAGTGACATTTGTGACTCTAAGCTTTCTAAAGTCAATACAAGAAGGATTTGAGATTGTTATTGCTACATAACAATCAAGGTATGATCTAAACCCTTATTCATATGTTATATTGATTATCATATGCTAGATCTAGGGTTTGAAGTCTTGGATGAATTGTATGTACAATAGAGAAACCTAGATCCAAGCATTAGGGTTTGTATGAGCACATAGGATGTTCTTATGGCTAAAACCCATCAGTGGTATCAGAGCCTTGATTGGTTTCTATTGTATTGATGCCTTGTATGTTTATTCAAGTTGCAAAATCGTTTTTTGGCCCATCTGCCTGATGAACTCGGCGAGTACCACAGTGTACTCGACGAGTAGGCCTCAACTCGGCGAGTCCAGTGTGGTACTCGGCGAGTTCGAGCGTCAAATGGAGCTATTTTCGGGATTTCTTGCTGTTTTACTCATGGATACTTGCCTTATCTGATTTAGATCATTAAAATCCGATTTTGTACATATTTATGAGTATATCCATGATTAAACAAAAGTTAATTGCCAATTGATTAGATAATAACTTCCTTATATGATTAAAGTTGGATTATTTGGGTAACTTATTTTGCAAGAAATTGAAATTAGGTCAAATATAGATAATGATGAAATTAATTGTTTAATTTATATTATTTGTTATTTGATCCTTGTGTTATGAAAAGTTTCAATTTTCCCCTTTAGGTTTTATAGTTTAAATTTGAACTCAAAAGTTTTGTTTTGAAATTTAAATAGTTGAAACCCTAATGTTTTGAAAAGGTTTCAAAACCTGCCCTCAAGTTTTGGAATTTAAATTTTGATTAAAAGTTTAATTTTGATGTACATTTAAATTCTAAACCCTAATGTTTTGAAATGTTTCAAAACTTGCCCTCAAGTTTTGGAATTTAAAAGTTGATTAAAGGTTTAATTTAGGAATGTTAAATTCTAAAACCCTAGTATTGTTTTGAAAAGTTCATATCACACCCTTATGGTTTTATTAATTAATTAAGGTGTATAATTAAAAGAGGTTTAATAAATCCATAAAAGTTTTGGTTTACAATTTAGTTGAATTAAAAGTATAATTGTTAAATTAGACCACCTAGTATTTTAAAAGTGTAAAATACACCCTATACTATATATAACATTAAAAGTCTAACATTATATATATGTATGAGTAAAAGTCAGTCTTACCGTTAGTAGGCCTCATTCACGAAGCTAGTCTATAAGGGGTGTTTAAGGAAATTGCCTATAAAATGGAGATTGAATGGGTATCCACTCTTACCCACCGCACTCTTGACTAGTGGAGGGTCGTTAGCCGAACGGGTAGGATAGGACAAAACTTTCCATTATAAGTATAATGAAGTAAAAAAAGTAACTAAATGTTTTACAAATTCCCAATCTTAGTTACTTAGGCAAAAGTGAATTGATGCAATTCCATGAAATTACACTTTGTACCCTTGCGAAGACGTTAGTGGAGCGTGTGTGCCTGTGTGGTTAACCGGCACACTAAATGGGTCTAAGTAAAGGTAGCAAAGGGTGACTCAATGTTTTTCATAGTTCGGTGGAGCGTGTATGGTTTACCGACACATCGAATAGGTGACTGTAACATGTGGGGGCACCATGTAAATTTGCATGGTTATTCACACCTGATTTGTGATCCTCAGCATCCCAGTCACAAACTAGGGGGGCATATCGAGATTTAAACATGTCATTGAAATGTTCAATGAATCTCTAAGGATCTAGGAGTTTTCATAGATTTAAAACTTAAATTTCTTTTTCGTTTTTCATGGTGGAAAATTAGTGAATCGTCATTCACTTACCTTCAAATGTTTTTCAATTTGGGTTACGGCATCCCTCTCCCGAGTTGTGGAATATTGTGTTGGGTCCTAGCCTTAATATCTCATTTGGGTGATTTATTAAGGACTCAATCAATCAACTAATTTGAATTTATTTTCTCCCGTTTTGTAGATGTCAATGTACGACAACTATGGTCTTCCCAAATCCCATGGAACAAGCATTCCACATGAAGATGATATTCCATGATTCGATCGAGGAACAAGAAATCATGCTTCACTTCCTCCACCTCCTCCAATTATTCTCCCTAACCCACAAGATCGAATTATTGAAAGGTTCAATGTCACTAAAGCCCTATTGGAAATGAAACATGAAGATGGTAAACCCGTGTGTGTCCACGTTCTAGGAATGAAATCACACATCGATAGGTTGATAATGTTGGGTGCGTCATTCTCTGATAAGTTAGCTGTGAACTGGGTTCTGCAGTCACTCCCTGAATCATATAATGAGTTCAAAAGAAAGTATTATATGATGGATCATGACGAAAACCTCATTGACCTAACTTACATGCTCATTGCTGCTGAATCAGAAATGATTTGGCAAAGCAATGGAGCGTATTTGTTGGGAAAGTCAACCAACCATGCTTCCGAGGACGTTCTAGGAGAACCGACCTGCATTTGCTGCTAAGAGAAAGGGCATTGGATACAAGCCTGCCCTAAGAGCCTGAAGAGTCCAGAAGATGGGAGAGTCAAAGAGTATGGTTGTGCTTCAGGTAAAATCCACTATCTAACTCCATTAAGTTCCTATTCGTTGATTCTTAATACATAATGTGATAAGATTGCATTTGAATGTTTTGCAGGATCAGTGAAAAGAGAGGAAGCTTGATGGAAGAGCAAGATGAGTCTAATCACGAAGAAATGGATCTCAATCGCATGGATTTGAAGATTAGATTTTGAGCTTAGAAAGTTATGATAGAGTTGTTAGAAAATTTTCCTTTTGACTACATAGTTTTCAGTTGATTTTACATTGTAAGGACAAATGTTTTCGCTGCTTTTATGAATAAAATAAATTTTGTTTTGACTCATTTATTTATTTATTTATTTCCTTGCAATGAAATTGTTATGAAAAATTGATGTTTGCTTATTTCTACAACGAATGGATGTGATTCTTAATTATGTTAATAGTGGAAATGTCAAGAATTTACCAAATAGGGAAAGTTTCTCATCGTCCAAGTTTCAAGTGGACATAAACTTGGAATCATGCAACTTGGTTACATGATGAATGAGAAATTTCATATTTGGAAAGTAGACTAATTCGTTGACAAAGTGTCAAGTGAAGGACTAGGAGATCGAGTACATAAAGTTGTGTGTTGATCAAGTCCACCACAAGGGTAACAAAGATATTCGTCATGATTTACTAAAGGATTAGTAAATATGATTATACTTATAATATTAAGTGTAATTCTGAATTGATTGAAAAAAAGGTTTAAATCAATAGCAGAACGAATAAAAGAATCAAGTAGGCAGAAAGATAAAAGTTTCTCTATTCTAAGAAGAAGGGAGAGTACCTTTTATACTTTATGATATGTCTTAATGATTAAGAACCATATTTCAATTGATCCTCTAAATAAGTCTTAGTACAAGTGTATGTATAAGAAGAGGAATCAAGAATTGAAGAAATAGTTAAATCAAGAAGTCAATCATACTTCATTCCAAAACAAGTCTTAGAGTTAAGATTGTAATATTGAGTGACAAATCTCAAGAAAGTTTATAACATTCATCAAATGTAGAATTTGGAAAAAGGTTTTCTTATTCTCGCACATTTGAAACTGGAAAGTTGTGATGTCTTGGATAGGACAAGGACCAACTAGGACGAATTTTATGAAATGTTTTGTCTTGATAAAGGCTACACTAACTCTTGAATATTTTTTTGTCAAGAAATGTTTATTGACAAGAGAATCTTATATGTCAAGGAGTCAGTGGGAGTCTTAATGGTCTTGAAAGGTTTCAAGAACAAACAAAGAATAAACCTTATCGATCATCACTAGCACATGAGTAGAGGTTTACAACCTATCGTGTTGACATTACCTTGTTTCTGTGCCATTCCAATTGAGTTAATTATGCATGTGAGCCCTATGAGTTCTCATTTGAATGCATAAAAGGCAAGGACCTTGATCAATTGAAAGTACATTGATAGGAAAGGGTGAGCTGCTTAACTACTTGGAAGACATGGTGGGCAGCCGTGTTACCATAAGGCAAGAAATCAAGATTGAGAAAGTTCGGTCCATATGAGTTTGAATTTGTCGCAAACCTTGGTTTTGACAAATTCACATGGATAGAAACACATACACCATTATAATCTAAGTGTCATAAGATTCCCTCCTTCATGAAAATGACTGTGAGGAAATGCTTTCACTAAGGAAGATTTTAAGAAGATAGTGATTGTGAAAATTATATTCTCAAATTCGATTATGGTTACGGTATCCCTTTCCATGATTCGAATTATGAGATTTGGCAATTAGTCTAAACTGTTTAAGACACACATATAAACTATCTAAGGCAAAGGTGTATAAGTTTAAGAAGCCTTGATAAAAGATTATCAAAGCATTGGGTATTAAAAATATGAACTTAAAGAAATTCAATAAGCATTGTTTTTCTGAAAGTTAAGCTGTTTCTGAATACATGTCAAAGCTAGTGGGAGCATAAGTGTTATGTTTGTCATAATCATCGTGATAGTGGGAGCATAAATGTTATGATTGCATGATTATTAAGGCAAGTATTGCAAGTTAGCAATATTAATTATAGAAAACAAGAGTCATACTTTGCAAAGTTGTAAGGGTTGAATAGTTTTGCTATAACTAAGGGAGAGAATATTATGCTTCATTTCAAATCTAAAGGCTTAGGTTGTGGAATGTTAATAAAATTAGTCAAGGATACATAATGTGTTCTTAAATTTCGATTATGATTACGGCATTCCTCTTCATAATTCGAATTGTGAGAATGTAGCACATAAAATATTATGGCAGAAGATTGATAAAGTATCAAATCTTTATGTAAGACATTATGCACCGTGTCCCATATGCTTCGGGTTTAGGATCGATTGAAAATGCTATAATATTTGACCATTCTAAAATTTTTCCAAATGTCTAGCGCATTTAGAGGGAAAAGGACAAGAATCGGTTTTGACTAAGATAATTAAACAACTATCAAAGGACAATCCAAAGTTCGCCGAGGATTGGTCGCTTGTGAGTAGTTGGAAGTATAGTATTGGATGGACCATATTGACATTATTATGAATAGATAAGATTCTATTGAAAATGAGTTGTCATATGGTAAGTATCGAAAGGTTTCCATATTGGGAGTTGGATATTGAGAATCAATGTCTAGATTAGAACCTTTTATGCAAAAGGATGTTCAAAGGAATGTACCTTGAGTGAGAGACATCACATCTAAGGAATTGTCTTGTAACAATCTCCGATAGAGGAATTTGTAATTTCATTGGCAATAGTCATTGTGACTTTAGTGCAGTGACATTACGAAAGGATCATTACATAAAATGTTAGAATCTAACATATTCCATAAGTGGCAAGAATTTGATATTATTTCACTTATGAAAAAGGATTAGGATTTGTGAAATGAGTATGATTGGAAATGTGTTCATTTGATCTATTTCACAAAGTAAGAACCATAGGTAAGCATCGTGTGCATGCTAAGAGCATGGGACAAGTGTAGTAATAATTTAAGTAAGAAGTTGATTACCCGAAACGATAAATAATGAGTAATCGATATGGTGTTAAATAAAAGGTGTTTTATTTATACTCAAAGGTTTGAGGTCATATGGGATTAGTATTATTCTTGTGTTTCAGTTTGCATGTTTTGACTTCCTGAATAATTTAATTGGTTCAGAACAGTCAAATTATTCAAACGGGCCACAGTCGTTCATATGTTGGAAGTAGATATGAATGAAGACTGTCGTGAATTGGTGTGTGGATTGTCTAAAGAGCATTAGACATCAGCAAATGTTTGCTGCAACGTTCATGAGTGCTTATGAATATGATTTGAGCATTGGATTAAACCCACGCTCACTTGGATCACTTCATGGTTTTTATCACGAGTGATTGGTGAGACGATAACATCTTATATTCTTGAAACTGAGATGTGTGAGTTGTATCTTGTGAATCGGTTACACATTGATAATATGTAAACGCACCAGTAACTTGGTGTTATAAAACATATTGTTGTGTGTAATTCGGTAAGTGAGTGCAAGCAAGCATTGAATCAAAGTTTATCTGTTCCTTTTATCCAAAGTAGGATAAAAGCGATATCTGTGGGCCCCACGATGATTTAGTGATGGCACCTAAGTGCTTGGCCAAGCCGGGACTAAATTGATGTGTTCAATTATAGTCTGTTGTCAGTCGTCATAAATCGGAAGTCGGGAAACAGTATAGAGAGAATGATTATATTTCATGTCTCATATCTCTACGATATCAAGAATGGAGGAATATATGATCCCTTATCTAAAGGACACGCGTATCTGATAAGATCAGAGTTGACAGCGGCTTTGGAAAGCTACGATTGCAGATCAGGATCTGAAGTCATATGCAGAATAGTTATTAGACTTATCCAAGTGGGAGACTGTTGGATCAGTGTCTAAGTCCATAACTATTTTGGTATGTACTTGACCCAATGTTGCATGGTCCTTTTGGGTTGCCTTCACCAAAGCAACTTGATATGATGAATTATGGAAAGAAAGGATTAAATATGATTTATTAATATATTATGAGAATAATATATTAAAGGAGAAATCATATTGTTTAATTAATATTAGTCAAGAATTAATAAGAATTAAGTTTGTGGCTAAAAGACATTAATTAAACTTAAGGGACTAGAACTGTCAATTGTATGATAGTTGAATATTGAGCTAATGGACTCCATATTAAATGGGTTGACGAATTCTATGGGGAACCCCATTAGAAATCGTCCTAGGCCTTTAAGGAAGGAGTCCATGGGTTGCTTAGGGCCTAAGCATCCAAATTAGGGTTTCCTTGTTAGATAACCCTAATAGCCTCACTATTTAAAGAACCCTTATGCCCCCAAAAACGTGGTGAACTTGTTGATTAGGGTTTCCACACGTTTTGGGCAGCCTCCTTCTCTTCTCTTCTTCATCCTCTTGCTCTTGGTGTTTATGAACCATTAGAGGAGTGACATTTGTGACTCTAAGCTTTCTAAAGTCAATACAAGAAGGATTTGAGATTGTTATTGCTACATAACAATTAAGGTATGAGCTAAACCCTTATTCATATGTTATATTGATTATCATATGCTAGATCTAGGGTTTGAAGTCTTGGATGAATTGCATGTACAATAGAGAAACCTAGATCCAAGCATTAGGGTTTGTATGAGCACATAGGATGTTCTTATGGCTAAAACCCATAAGATATATCAACTCAAGATTGCATAAGATCTTCACAACTTCTGTTCTGGCATTTCTCATGTCATTAACATCCAATGACCGTGCACAAATTTTTTTAAAGAATGTACATAGGTCAATGATTGTTCTTGAAACATTTGGTGGGAGACATGCTCGAAACCCTATAGGTAGCAATCGTTGCATGAGGATGTGATGATCGTGAGACTTCAACCCAACCAAATTTGATTAAGTATCATTAACCTTCTTCTTAAAGTTAGATCCAAAACCATCAGGTAGTCTCACTCCTTTAATGAATTGACAGAAACGTTGTCGATCAATTGGTTTGAAAGAGTAAGAAGCATGTGGGAGTATTTCTTTCTTCTTGTTTTCTTCCTTATTGTGTTTCTTTATCTTCTTGACTTTCTCCTTTGGCCATTGATCTGGTCTAATGCCCATATTTTTCAAGTCAATTCTTGCTTCTTTTTTGTCTTTGCTTTTATCATTCATTAATGCAGCATTCAACACACTTTCATTCATATTTTTTGAAACATGCATAACATCGAAATTGTGTTTTAGGTCGAGGGAAGACCAATACTCAAGCTCAAAGAAGATACTTCGTTTCGTCCAATTTAACGCTCTCTTTTTTCTTTCATCGTCGCGCTTTCTTTTTTTGCCCCCATAATCAGGATGTTTCCCTGGAATTCGATCAAAGAGACAATTTACTTGCTTTAATATATTTGCATTACTAGGGACGTTCGGTGTTCCCGAATCCAACTCTTATCGATCGTCATTACTGTTTAATTATAAAAAATTAGACTGTATACATAGTTACAATAAATGTACTTTTATTAGTTTAAATATTTTTATATTTTGTTTACTCTCAATAAAAATACTTTTATTAGTTTAAATATTTTTATATTTTCTTTTATGTTGCTATTAATTATGTTTGTTCTTAATGAAAAACATTTTACAGCATTGTACTTTTAATATTATATTTTTTATATTTTGTTTATTTTTTTTTTCCGATTACAACCTTGTACTTATAATATTAATTTGTTTTTTTTTTTGTTTTTTTATAGCACCATACTTTTAATAACAACATGGTTTTATTATTTTGTTTTATGTTATAACTTTCAAATAGAAATGAAAATAAAATACTTTAATAAGCAAAATAAAAAAAGTATGTTGTTATTAATAACTTTTGTAGTTTAAATATTTTTTACTTAATAAACTTTACTCTCAAATAGAAATGAAAATAAAATACTTTAATTAAATATTTTTGTAGTATGTATACATTTTATTTTGTTTTATGTTATAACTTTCAAATAGAAATGAAAATAAAATACTTTAAGTAATAAGATAAAGAAAAAGTATGTTGGTATTAATAACTTTTATAGTTTAAATATTTTTGACTTAATAAACATATTTTTATTAGTTTAATATTATTTTGTTATTTTTTTTGTTTATTTTTATCTTGTATATTGACATTAAAGTTTATTAGTTTGTTTAAAACATTAAGATGGTTCATTCCAAATTCCAAATTTTTAAGAGACGTCATAATTTCTAATTATTTATGATCTCTTCTAATAGATGAAAAAAAGTTGGTCAAGTGACCCATCTTTTATATACATAGACTCGCCAATGTCTTTAATTATTTATGATATTTTAATATTACTTTTAATAGCACCATAAACAAGATAAAAAATACTTTTAATATATTTTTTTTATAGCACCATAAATAAGATAAAAAATACTTTTATTATTACTTTTAATAACAACATAATTTTATTATTTTGTTTTATGTTATAACTTTCAAATAGAAATGAAAATAAAATACTTTTATTAAAAAGATAAAAAAATATGTTGCTATTAATAACTAAACAAATTAAACACAACCATGCATATTTTACATTTTATACATAAAATTTTATACCAACCTAAACAAAGATCACAATCATACAAAATTTCATACCAACCTAAACAAAGATCACATAAAATTTCATACCAACCTAAACAATTTCAATTTCATATAACAACCTAAACAACATCAATTTCATACAATTTCATATACCAACCTAAACAATATCAATTTCATGCAATTTCATATACCAACATAAACAATATCAATTTCATACAATATCATATACCAACCTAAACAATATCAATTTCATACAATTAGTTTGTTTAAAGTAGGGGTGTTGAACGGGTAATTTTTTCGGGTTTCAGGTAATTCGGGTCGGGTAATTCGAGTTTTTCAAGACATAAACAAAGTTACTCAAGCTTTGAACATTGAGATTTTTTAGTCAATAATACATGAGATATCAAGTAATTTTTTAACAACTTAATCTAATCTAATAAGATGTTAAAAAAACAAATACCTAAAGATCTTAATTTAAAGCTTAAAATGTTTAAGATAAATGTAGTCATAAGTTTTACCATGTTCTGAAGTTTCATCAAGATAATGAGTTTGTTAGTTGCAATAAAAACTATAATCTAGAAAAGAGTTAAGTTTTAAAGAACGTAATGATATATAAAAATTAATTTTAATATTGTTAGTGTCATATTGTCATAATAAATATATTTATGTTTTACAATAATTATATTTAGTTTAAACGTGATCAAATACCTGTTGTATAGTACAAGCTCTACAAAAAAAAAATTAAAATAATTTGGGTAATTCGGGTATACCCGAAACCCAAAAACTCTACCCTTTACCCGGCCCGAAAAAAAATCGGGTAACCCGATTACCCGGAAAAATTTATCCGATACCCGATTTACCCGATACCCGAAAAAATCGAGCAGGTAATTCGGGTATCGGGTATTTTCGACAGGGCTAGTTTAAAGTATAAACCTAAACAAACAACAACACAATCACACACACACACACACACACACACACACATATATATATATATATATATATATATATATATATATATATATATATATATATATACACACACACACACAAAACAAACAATCCAATTATATAATTAAAGGGGGATCAATTTCAATTTCAACACAATTCAATTTCAATTTCAATAAAAATTAGAAGAAAAAAAACTAACCTCAGTTTTGTTCTTGTGTGATGTTAAACTTTTCTGGCTAGTCATAGAAGCAGTAATCGTCCAGTGGTGGCTGGTGGTGGCTACAAGCGGCAACATCAAATCAGAAAAAAATGCACAAGGTTTTAATAAATACCAGTGAGCAACTCCAGTGGTGGTAGAGAGGATGTCGCCGACAATAAACTCCCGGTGGAAGGTTGAAGCACTCACTAGGCAGTGGAGCTTCACCACCGGTTCCTACACACCAAAAAATCCCAAATTAGGGGTAAAAATCAATACCAAACAACAATAAAAAAAACAAATTAAGGATAAAAACAACCTTGAAATGGGTTAATCGCCAGATATTTTCGTTGGGTAGCCGATTTCGTCGTCTAGGAGGAAAAGGATAAAGGAAAGAGTCGCTGCGTGCAAATGAAAGAAGTCTGCGTATATGTTTTAGGGTATACCCCTATGCCGACGACATGTCGTCGGTATAGGGTCTCCATAAACGACGACGTATCATTTATTCCTGAAATAATATATATATATATATATATATATATATATATATATATATATATATATATATATATATATATATATATATATATATATATATATATATATATATATATATATATATATATATATATAAATTAAAAACCCTGTGCCGACGACAAGTCGTCGGGATACCATTTCCCAAAACTACGTCATTCAGTTTTTTTGACACATGGAATAAAAATAAATGGAAAATAGTTTTTTGTATACCTATACCGACGACATGTCGTCGGCACAGATTTTCAGATTACTGCCAATATTTTTGTCGTTCCCGCCAAACCTATGGCGACGACACGTCGTCAGCACACATATAGTGGCCAAAGGAAATTGGTCAAAAGTTTCAAAAGATATGGCGACAACATGTCGTCGGCATAGGGTGACCTGTAACGACGACTTTTGTCGTCGGGATAGCTTGGTATTCTTGTAGTGATATATATATATATATATATATATATATATATATATATATATATATATATATATATATATATATATATATATATATAGGGAGTGGTTCAAATGAAAACCCAAAAATGTTAAGAATCTAATAACCATTTTTAAAATATTTTCATTAAAGGTATTTTAGACAAATCAAACATTAATATTATTTTAAGCAAACTTTTTCGTTCCCTAGTTTACAAAAGTTGTCACTTGTTGTCGGACCACCGCCAGAGCAACGTCGGACGATCGTCGGAGTAACACCAAATTTAGTGACATTTTTCTGACTGTATTCACACCTTAATAAAACAAATACTTTGGCTCATATTTCTTTGATAATACTTTTTAACACATACAATTTTATTTTTGCAGCCAAATATATAAAATTTAATAAAAAAATAAAATTATGCCTTGACAGTTTTAATTTTCTCTCATCAAAATATCAAATTCACAATTTAATAAACATATTATTTCACTAAGTCACAGTCTATTATTTTTATGCATATATTCATTCATACTTTAAAACAAAATTTATATAAAATACACACTTTAATACAATTCATTCTCGGTTTAATACATAAAATTCATAAATTAATACAATTCATATACACGAATATACATATTCAGATAAGTCAAATGAAAATTTTGACACAAGCTACTATCACATGTCAGTCGTGCCACCGTCATATCCATTATTCCTTTTAAATCAGATCTGTATATACAATCATATATATAAAATCATAGATTCACAGGTTAAATATTATATTCATAGTTTAAGAAACCATATAATTCACTAATTTTGAGTTTAATGCAAAATAATAATAAAAACTAATACATTTTTATATATTGATACAACATAAAAAATAAATATATTCATAAGAAAATCAATATAAACATTCTTACATAAAACATTCATATTTTAACACAAAATTCATTAAAATTTCACAACTTAATATAGTCAATTAACAATTCAAACAGAAAATCCATAACTTAATGCAATTAATTCACATTTTTAAACACAGAAATAACAATTTAATAAAAAAAATTCACAACTTAATATAGTTAATACAATTTAATCAAAAAATTCACAGATAATGCAGTTAATTCACAGTTTAAAACATAAAAATCATAGCTTAATACATAAAATCACAACTTATTACAATAAATTCATAATTTAATACACAAAAATATAAATTCACAGCCGTATTATCAACTTAAAACTCTTAATACAGTTAATTCAAAGTTTAATATACAAAATTCACAGCTTCATACAGTAAATTCACAATTTAATACACAAATTCGCAACTTAGTATAATAAATTTGTTATTTAATACACAAAAATTGTATATTCATTATTATATTCACAAATTAAAACTCACATTTCAAAATTTTAATTCACACTTTAATAAAGCAGTTTATGACACTCATTTATAGTGTTCACAACTTAAAGACACTTTTCAAATTTTATAATTTTCATCCGCACAAATCATCAAACACCTTGTGTTCATCAAAAAAATCATTCATAATACTTATACAACTCAGATTATTCATAAATACAAAAAAAATCATAGTACCATTTAGGTTATTCAAATATTAATACATAAGTTTATACACTTATTCACAACTTAATGTACAAAAAACACTACTTACAGTTTCAAATTTTCATTCAGGCAAATCATCAAACACATTGTGTGCATCATGAAATGATTCTTGATTCTGATTTTTACTAAGCCTTTAACACGTAATAGGTAGCAATGATGGAGTAAGATGTAAAACACAATAAATAAACATGAAAATAATTATGCAGAGGTTAAAAAAACACTCATATGAGCCTCATCATAATGTACATGATGTGAAGAAGATGATGAGTGACACATCAGTTGTAACAACACCACCAAATCTTATCGATCTAGCTTTGCTACTCGCAAGATCTCACAGATCTGGTCTCGTCGAATGTTGATGCTCCTGTAACTCGCCTCGTCAATCGTCAGTGACATTGTAGTCGTCGTTGCTAGTGGCGATTAGTGGTAGAAATTACAAATCTGGAGGAGGAAGGCTTTACTGGTGGTTCTACAATGGTTGAATGGTGGTGGATCTCATAGATCTAGAACAGAAATCGCACATCTAGATGGCGACACCGGTGCCAGCTTGGATTCCATCGAAACTCCTTTGTCTGAACATTAGATTTCCTTGTAAATCCTTCCACGTCTCGAGATCCCATCAGAACTCCTTCCACATCACGAGATGTAGCTGAAAAACTTGTAAATCGAAGGAGGAAATTGTAGATCTAGTGTTAAAAATCATAGATCTGGAGCCGGATCTCGTAGATCTTTAGAAAAGAGTGTGTAGAAGCAATGGCGATGGATGTTCAGACATGAAGGGGGTGGTAATGACGTGACATCGAAGGTAGGAGGAAGATATTTTGATCAGAATATGAGAAAACACACCATATCGGAGATACTAGCGGTGGTGGTGACATCGACACTGGTGGTGGTGGTGGTGAAGTCGTCGTCACTGGTGGTGGTGGTGGTACAACAGCCGATGACAGTGATGATGTTCATCAAATTGGTGGTTGAAGGATATAAATGAAGGTTTTTGCTCTAAATGTTAAAAGGGGAGAATTTGAAGTTAATAGATCTTAGACGCATCAGGTAATGGTTCTTATGGTTCTTTTTCTTTTTTGGTTCTTATTTGAATCTTTACCTCTATATATATATATATATATATATATATATATATATATATATATATATATATATATATATATATATATATATATATATATATATATATATATATATATATATATATATATATATATATATATATATATATATATATATATATATATATATATATATATATATATATATATATCCATTAAGTTTCACACACTCATAACTAAGCCAGAAAAGATACGTATCATTATAAAAATTAGATGCGTTTAATATGTAAGTTTTAAATTCAAGTGTATCCAATTACAATTGTACGATAATTTCCAACTTATCTTTTTTATGCATGGATTAAATTTTAGAAATTATAATATTATGAAGAAAAAAAAAAGCATATTTATATATTATATATGTTATGATCATTGCTATCTGAGTATGTGTGCAAGTAAAAAAACAGTACATATTACGTACGTACGTATAGTAATGCTATTTGTAACTATTTTTTTTTAAAAGCTTCACAAAGCCATGTATTTTCTTGAAATTGTCGTATACCGTGTTTAGATTTTTCTTGGAGATTCCATAATAAATGAATTTGAAAAAAAATTAGATTTTTAAGTATGGTCAGGATTTTATATTAATTCAAGTGATAAATATGATTAAAATTTTATATTTTCATTATGATAATCTAGATATTTTTAATAAAACAATTGAAAAGATTGTATGTATTAAGAACACATGTTAATTTGACTATTCCGTTGATCGGACTGTTTGATATAAAACATTAAACGGATATCGATATCGACGCCTCTAGTTAATTTCTATTATCTGTCTTTTAAAACGATATAACATCTCTAAGTAATTAATTACTTGGCTTGAAATCATATGCGCAGTATATATGTAATTAGTAATCGAAGAAGACTTTAAAGCACCAAAAGCAATATATTAATAAACAAAAGCAGTTGGTGAAACCCCAGAAACAGACATTCATAAAAACTAGCTAAAGCTCGAGGATCTAACACAAGTGACAAAGTAGAAATGGGAGATTAATTATGTCCAAAGAGACTCTCTTTTTAGAGGGTCCTGGATTACATGATTATTAGTATTAGAAGAGGTGTAGCTCAGAAACTGTGGCATCTGGTCACTGAAATCACTTGTATTACTACCCGCTAACAGCAGTGATTTCGCATCACAATCCATCATTGACGGATGAGTTGTTGGCAACTCATGAGGCTCTTGTTGCATCTGGATGCATAAGATCTCAGCTTGAGCTACTGCAAGTTGCATTTGAAGCTGTGAGACTTGATTTTGTAAGTAGGAAATTGCACCAACACATCCGTAAACTGGATCTCTCATTCTTGCGTTTGCTTCATACACCAGACTGCTAACTGCATCTGCTCTTTGGTGAACTGGAAGCTCCTAATTAATACCAACGACATCATTTAATGAAAAAGTTAGATCAGATAAAGAACATATTCATGCATGGTATTTTAACTATATAAATATCTAAAGAACTCTAGTAGGAACCCTAGCTCTTTGACAAAAGGTAAGTTCCTGATACTTTCAGTGTTTCACAATGTTTCTTTGAAACCACGCGTTTTCCAGTCACTAAATTCTCTACCAGCTAGTATCTCGTTGTCTTAAAAGTATTTGAAACTTTCTTGATTGTTCTACAAACAAATTATGAAATTAATCATGGCGATTCAAAATGGGCTCTCTACGCCATTTACACGTTATAAAGATACGAATGCCATCTTTAATTAGTTTTAAAAGAAACCCTAATCCAGAACATTTTTTTGGCACTTGATCAGACAACCAACACCTATGTACATACATGTATTGGATGTATGTATGTATAGAGAGAGAAAGAGGGAGAAAAAAAGGACCTGCAACATCTTGCTGACATTGCTTGCACCAAAGACCTTATGAACAATGGCGAACTTATGAGGATCATCAGGAGGGAAATAAGGAGCAAAGATGCAATCTTTGGCACAGCGACGCCTCAACAATTTGCAGGAGGCACATGGTGAACTTCCTGAACCCATTTTTCTGGCCAAATGAGAAACTCTGGAGTTTTAATCAATCAACTATGAAACTCAGATATGAACAAGATCAGAAGACAAAAAGTAGAATAAAGTATAAAAGGTGTAGTTTGGAAAAGAATTAGCTTTGCCCATACCCTATTTATAATGGACCGGTCTCACTCATCTCATGTGGAATGAATTAAAACATTTTTTAATTAATTGAATTACGTACCCCATTTCTCCTTAGTCCTTATATATAAGTAATTAAACAATTCAAACCCAATTAAATAAACGCAATTCTCTTTATTTCTCTGTTTAACTTAATTTTATGTATGAAAACAACCGATATATATATATATATATATATATATATATATATATATATATATATATATATATATATATATATATATATATATATATATATATATATATATATATATATATATATATAAAAGGTTGACATCGGTTGAAAACTCAAAGTTTTCCGAGAACCCGA